>NW_022707033.1:37204-42140 GCF_011630105.1 Anneissia japonica
CTCGCTGTGCAAGTCGCATGTATCCTTTCGCAAGGCACTTTATTTTTCGGTTGTCTTCTCCGCCCAGGAGTACAAGTGGGTACCTGGTAGGTTCAAACACAGCTGCATTGAATACAGCTGCAACATTATGGAATTCCCCATGGGGATTGAGTGTGTGTTCCATATGTGCTTGATCCAGTAACCGGGGGTAATAATGTAAGCGCATGTATGTAAGTCTCTACAATATGCGCTATATAGGTCGGCAATTATTATCATTATTAATACTACAGTGCACACTATGCTAATAGAGGTAATCTGTACTAGCAAGGAAAATTTGTTTTAGAATTGTAATGGATGCTTTGCTAACTTTTTATTCATTAAAAATTGTGTGCCAAACTAAATAGAGACAAAATATAACAATTACTTTATGAAAATGCGTCACACATGTTGGATTAAACAGAATAAATAAAAGAAATTTAGATTAAAAAGAAGATATATATACATGCACTAAATAGAATAAATTAACTAGAAATAATTACGTTTCTAAAAGAACATGTTGGAAAAAATATAAAATTATGCCACAAGAAAATTGGTAAAAAGCAAATGAAGGTTTAAATTGTTGGAACAAAGAGTCAATACATTTTATGGAAATGAAAATTT
Source organism: Anneissia japonica (assembly GCF_011630105.1). Taxonomy (NCBI): domain Eukaryota; kingdom Metazoa; phylum Echinodermata; class Crinoidea; order Comatulida; family Comatulidae; genus Anneissia; species Anneissia japonica. The sequence goes on from NW_022707033.1 coordinate 37,844, forward strand.
ACTTCCGAAAGGTCCACTGATTAATCTCAGATAAGATAGTATAGACGATGACATAATCAATGTCACAATATTAAATCCTGACATGATAGTGTGCATTTCGATACTTGGAGTATGTATGTATTATACTATCTAAACTTCACTACTATAAGCAAATTAATATCAACAAAATAGAAATGGATCATTTTGGTAAAGTCCCTTGGACATTGCTGCTAAGGCCCCACTTGAAATGACAGCATTTAGACTCAAACTTGCAAGTTTGACTGCACATATTCATAGTTTAGTTCTGCCTATTGGATAACATATTAAAATGGGTATATATAATGATAAAAATATAATTGGCTAAAAATTAACCAATCAGACGCTTTGATGAGAATGCTATTTAATAAGCACTACAGCAAAAATTTATATCTAGTTGTATGTGCAAAATGTTAATTAAAATGCTATCACATTTTTTTAGATTCTGCATCTATGGACTGGACTGGATTCACAGGATTCTTTTGGTTATTGTCATTTTCAAACTTTGAGGACAGCAACCATCAAAAACTTTGGTTATTGTCTAGGGAATGTTAACAATAGACTAGAATTACAGGCTTTTAAAATATTTCTGTTGTTTTCCCTGGATTTAATATTGGCCCTCACAACTTTTCACATATATAAAATCTATACTGGACTAGACAACTGCGGTTTGAACGCAATGTTGTCATCATTTTCAATTGTTCACTTTGGAATATTCTGCATTATGAGGTCGTTGGCATGTTTCTTCATCACCAAGTGTTGTCTTTAGCATACCAGAAAAAACATATTTGTTGGACAAAAACTTAATACTATATGTTAGTTTTAATTATTCGCATATGATATTGATAAGAAATATATCACATTGACACAGAATAATTCGGCTGTATCTAAAATAAACATATATGATGAGACTAAAAAAACCCACAGAATATACCACATAGAGACGCTAAACCTCTCAGTGTCTAACACAGGAACAAACAAGTGTAAATATGATAATAAACATTTAAAACAATTTGCATCATGTGACCCAAAGGGAATTAAAATTAAAGTTTGGCTAATTCCTCAGAATACAATATGCCAAGCTTCTCAACCATACTACTTTAATGGGAGATGAAATGGTCTTACAATGTAAAGTAAAAACTACATATCCATCTTTTAAATTAAAATGGAACTCCTCTTCTGACAATTCTCATAACACAACTTTCATTGCCATCAAACATATGGATGGTTCAGTTCATGTTTGCTTCATTACTGTACCCTCATGGAGTTCATCATTTAGTTGTTAAGTCATTATTTCAATCAAACAGCATCATGAAGTTTCCATTAATGTCACTGATGTTACAATTTCCAAAAATGTAATTGATATTAAGAGGCTTAACAAAAGTGTACTCATCACAGGAAGAAGAAATTTCATTGATCATTGCTGTTACTTTTGGGTCTATTTTGATGTGATATTGCTTTGCTTCTTTGGAGTTAATTGCTGTCATCATTTTAAGAGATCCTCACATCAAGACTTTGATGTTGGCACTATTCAAGCAATTGTCAGTTATGATAATGATTCTTACAAAACAGTGCGAGTGACTGTCATTGCTCCTTCGATGTCTGTAGGTAACATCCAACATCACCTCTCACAACAGTTGATACCAAGTAATCCAATGACCTCAGCACCAAGCATAGTCTCATTACCAGATAAAAAAATGAGACCTAGAGGCCACTGGATGACTTCCTTTTACTTTTTCAATCTTAAAGAAAATCTAGGCAAATTACCATGGTAGATAAAATGCATCCTCTTTGATTTAAGAAAAAATAAAAAATTGCAAATCAACTTTCTTTAAGAAAAGATCTTCTGACTTCAATTGAAAAGTTAGAATATTAATGAAGTTTAAATAGTTATAATTTTTTTTAAATAATTTAAAAGGCTAATACAGTTTATGGTAGTATTAAATAGTACAACAGAGCAAAAGAGAACAAAATTGTTTGTTTTGGCTAATTGCCTATTCTTTTTACTGTCAAATTGAAACAATATGACATTATCATTTCAATAACAAAAACGGACACAGAAAAATGTATTCTTCTGCACCGTTTTAAGGTTGTTTGGTTTAGGCGTTCTCACTTTAATTTATACATCTTTTATAGAAATTATTAATGTTGAAGCGGCATCGCAGATCATTGGGGCAATGATAACTGATCTCAATGTCAATAGAAAGATCAAATTGTAAAAAAGTGATCGAGATCATGGATGATGAATCATTTTGGGTCAAATAATAGTGGTCAGCAGTGTCGTTCCATTGATGCTGAAAAGGCTAGATAAACAGGAAAGCTGATATCCTGCAGCTATAAGGCTGTTAAATTAGAATCTCTAGCTGTGGCTGATATGAAGTGTTTTTCCTTCTTTCTTATATACTTCTATATACGCATCATAATATGTAATTTTAATGTTGTTAAAAGCAGTGGTGTATCTAGGGGAGTACGCAGGAGCCACACTTAGTGATCACAGCTTATTGAAAGACAGAAGTTTAACAATCACTGAAATTTAATTTTGTTATAATATTAAAAAGACAGAGTACAGGCTTAGGTATAGTATGCACAGATTAATACTACTGCATAAGGTGCTTAAACAGATCTGTACTAGTACAAACTAGAATTCATTTATTTTAATTGTAGATTATGCTTTGCCAACTTTTTCATCATTAGAAATTGTGTACCAACCTATATAACAATTACTTTACAAAAATGTATTATACATATGTTGGATTGAATGGAATAAATAAAATACATAGATTAATACAAGATACAAAATACAAGATTCTTTTATTGTCACTAGTACATGAAATACAAGTAAAATTTGTCTTCCCGATGCAAAAATTAGTATAGAAGTTAGACAAAAAAAAAAAGGATATAAATAAAACAGATATACAAAATGTATACAATTATTTACAAGAGTTTATTTTAGTTTATCTATTAAAATCATCATTATACATATGAATAAAATATCTTCTTAATCTGTTTGAATTGAACTTAATTGGATGTAAACGACCAGATCTATTAAAGGTGTACTGCAAGAACATACTGGTAATGAAGATATATATATACAGATACATTTTATTTTCAATTCAAATTTTGTGCTTGAGAGACAGTTTCCATAACTACAGTACAATGGTACTATAAAACTTGCTAAAAATAAGTTTCCAACTTTTTATGTATTTTATAAATTATTTTAAATTTTTTAACATGTGTTAATTCACTATTGCAAAATAACAACATAGCAGATAACTGAAAAATAAAGATTAATAGGTTATCAATTAAATTTTGTATTTTCCTTATTTTATTAAAAAGTATATGCAGACCAATTTTACTGTTTGAATGATTTATTGAAATTTCTAATAGCTGAAGGGATGAATGAGTTTCTGAACCTGTTGGTTCTTCTGATTCTAGGGTACACCGCTCTTCCGGACTTGCTGAAAGAAATGTGTTTAAACATTAAATGAAATGAATCATTAGATATGCATTTGAACTTGGCATTAATTAGGTCGTTACCTAATTCTTCCAGCTGTTTGACCTCAAACTCAATGATTTTACTCACTTTCTTCGTTAATCTTTCAAGTTTCTTCATATTTTCTTTCGAGATTTCATTATACCATATGATCATACAGGAACATAGAACTGGTTGAATGACAGATATATAAAACATATTCATAATGTTAGGGTTTACATTAAACTATTTAATTCTGCGTAAGAAGCACAGCCTTTGGTTACATTTCTTGCTAATTTTGTCGCAATTATATGCCCAGTTTAATAAAGTTACCAAGATATTTGTGTTCTGTTACAGATTTAACAGATTTTCCTTACTATTCTTGTGTATAACATCAGATTTCCTAAAATCAATGATTATTTCTTTTGTTTTATCAACATTAAGTATTAAGTAATTGTTATCGCACAACAAAGCCGTTTCTGCAAAAAGTATATATTGATTAATGTCATCCGAAATTAATTCAATGAGACAAGTATTGTCTGCGTATTTAATATGAAAACATTTGGACGGGTCATTAACAGGCAAAACAAAGTCATTAGAATAAAGTGAAAATAACAATGGAGAAAGAGCACAGCCCTGCTAGAACATTAGGTTTATCTATTTTGGGAATTGGAATTATATTAGATGATTTCCAAATCTTTGGTACCTTATATGTATCCAGTGACCATTGGAACAGAAAACAAAAAAATGTTAAACAATGTTTTAAGTTATTAACAGTAATGCCAACTACGCCTTTTTATCGGCAGCGTT
>NW_022707033.1:42519-57326 GCF_011630105.1 Anneissia japonica
GGGTTTGGGCCCTACCTAAGCTGGTCGAACGTTTCGTTTGGGTCTATACCCTAGCTGCAATGATGAGGCCTGGAAGGCCAAAACGGATTCGTCTGCATATATTGAGATTCCTTCCAGTGGATGCTTAGTTTATGTTGTCATTCTGATTGGATTTTCTCTACTGTTCCATTTTAATTTAAAAATTTTTTTTTTTTTTGTGTAAAGTATTATTTACATGAACTAAATAAAATTTAAAAGTATAAATTATTTATTTATTTATTTTTATCAGTTTCTAATACGTTTATAAAATAAAATTTTGCTATAATAAAATTGGTAAGAACAGAAATGAAAATTTAAATTGTTGGAACAATACATGTCACCTTATGGAAATGAAACCTTACTACTGTCCACCAATGAACAAACAACAAATAGAAACAAATGGATCACTCCAGAAAGCACCACCCCTTGGATACTGTTGCTAAGGCCCCACAAAATGACAGCATAAACTTATGTAAACTGTAATGTAAATAGACTGCGCATATTCATGCCTAGCCCTGCCTATTGGATAACACAATAAAATGGGTATATATCATGATAATATAATTGGCTACAAATTAACCAACCAGAGACTCTGATGAGAATAGTATTTAATAAGGCACTACAACAAAAATTCATAATTGTAGGTGCAAAACATTGGGATTGGTAAAAACTGTTAGAACAAGAAATTTGCAGAATTTGATGTTACTCTTCACTGATTGTTACTCTTCACTGATTTGATATCATTGGACTAGATTCTTAAGCTTATGTTGTATGTTACCAAAGTTTTTGGATTCTACATGTCTGGACTGCATTCACAAGATTTGTTTGCTTCTATTTTTTATGTTAACCTGGATTAATAGCCTAGAATCAGGTGTCTATTCCATATTAACTCTGTTAACATTTTTTACACACTGGACTAGATTCACATGATCTTAACACTGTTTGCAGATTTTATTTCACTAAATTCAGAATTTTCTACCTCTTTGCTGTTGATAAATTATAAAGTTCACAAATACTGAAAACTACATGTTGACAGATTCTTTACTTTGAATACAATGTTATCATCACTGTCAATCGTAAACTTTGGAATATATTTCTTCATGACATGCTGTTGGGAATTGATGTCATCACAAACAGTTACTTTGACAATTATACCAGACAATACATATTTTGTTGATCAAAGGCTTAGTATTACTTGTATATTTAAATCATTTCAAAATCATGTGGCTAAAGAACATATCACACTATTGCATAATACTAAGGTATCTGAAATAAATCCATCTATCATTAATGAACTTTACAATTTTACAACCCATTTACACTACAGCACATATAAATTTGTAATACCAAGTCTCTCAGAGATAGACACAGGATCATACCAATGTAAGTATAAGGATACTAGTACTTTACCATATTCATTTGCAAAGTCTGAAAAAAAAGAAATTAAAGTTTGGGTAATTCCACAAAAGCCAATATGCCAAGCATCTCAACCCTACTACTTTGATGGAGATCAAATGATTTTGAAATGTGAAGCCACAACTCCATACCCATCTCTTGAATTGCAGTGGACCTCAGAAGAAAAACCCGCTAAGGAAAATCCTCACTATGATGTATTCATTGCCAAGACAAATATGAATGGTACATCTTATCAATGTCTCATGACTGTACCAACATGGAGTTCAGTAGTACTTGTTTGTAAAGTTGTTATCTTAATCAAAAAAGTCGTCATCAATTTTACTGACTTTACACTTGGACAGCCAGCAACACTGCAATGCATCGCAGGTAATAACATCTCTCTCAACTACTTGTATACCTGGACATCGGAAACAAGCAGTGTGAAGGAAGCCATTGAGCTGAACAGAATACAATACTTTAATTGTAATAATAGCAATGGTAGCAACAGCAACAACAGCACGAACTACCAATTCAGTATAAACAATAGCAACATTCTAGCCATTGATAATGTAACAGCTGACATGAACAATGCTGACATCACCTGTGAAGTTGAAGGGCTCAACAAAACTATTGGCAACAATTCAATTACACTCAGTGTCAATGGAATATCTACAACTGTATCTACAACTATATCTTTACCTGTATCTCCATTTGTATCAACATCTGTATCTACATCTGTATCCACATCTGTATCTACATCTGTATCTACATTTGTATCTACATATTTATCTATCACAAAAAAATCAATACAAAATCTAACTACTGCACATATGGCAGACACCTTACATGACAGCATGATTATAATACTAATTATTTTTGGATCCATCTTGATGATGATATTCATTTGCTTCTTTGGAGTTATTTGCTGCCATCATTTTAAGAGATCTTCACATCAAGACCTTGATGTTGGCACTATTCAAGCGATTGTCAGTTATGATAATGATTCTTACAAAACAGTGCCATTGTCTGTCGTCGCTCCTTCCACCTCTGTCAGCAATCTCAGACATCACCTCTCACAACAGTTGATACCCAGTAATCAAATGACCTCAGCACCAAGCGTAGTTTCACTACCAGATGAAAGAAGAAGACAGCGCATACAGGCATCATGGGATACTAAGCCCACTTTACCACCAATCAACTCAATCTCATCGTTTGAATCAAGTGATGATGATGCTCAATACACAGACAACGCCATTATTGACATGTTAAATGACCCTTTGTATGATGAGATAAACGACTTGAAATATAAGAGAAATAGGAAGTCAATGAAACCGAAGGAAGATTTTAGAACTGAAGTTGACCAAGACACAACTGGTCCTGCTTCTTCAGAGAGAAAACCATCTGGATTCAAGTCACATACGGAGACACCATATGAAGAGATTACCATTAATATTAAGACAAACTATGAACGGAAAATAACAGAGAAGAAATACACATCATCAGAAAAAAAGAGTCCTGATATCTATGAAAAAATACCAACAATGAAACACAGTTACGATGAGACCAGCATAACAACAGTTTGGTGTAACCCAGATTTCACACAAAATGACTGTGGTATTTATTCAGAAGTAAAAGAACAAAAGCAAGAAGCAGCTGCAAAAGCAAACGTAGATGTCAATTTCGACACAATAAATGTCAAAAAAAAGACAAACGACTGGGATTTTGAAGAAGTGAATTCCTCTTTGATTGAGACACCAACTAAATTAAACTCACAATCAAAAACAAATGCTGATAATCAGATTTGTCCAGGTCTCAGCGAACATATCTATACACAGGTTAACAGAAAGCTAAAAAATAATAAAACAGAAAACGAACCATACCTAGATATATATGCTGAGACAATAGAGAATTTTGGAAATGAAGGAAGTGAAACTGAAGAGACCGAATAGTTTGATCCTTTTTTAATAGAAAGAACAAATGAACAGAACCATCAGACAAGCACAGCAGATAATGAGTCATGTTGCTAATGTCAGCAAAGACTGACACACATATACTCTGTAGTTAATAAGAATGCACAGAGCATTAGGCGCAATAGGAACAGATTCTCAACCTCAAAGTCTGTGCATTTCAATTGTGTTCTTGCGAGGAACATGATACAAGATTCCTTTATTGTCACTTTGTAAATGAAAAATATCGGTCAGTCTAATTCAAATTACAAATCTTCGTCAACCAAGCCTCCATTCATTATTTCTTAACCCTGTTATTTCTCATGAGATTACATGTGTCGTAAGGGATCTAAAAAGCAACAAAGCACCTGGTATACTAACTACTACTAAATCCTTTCCGAGCCACTAGGGCTCATAGGGCTGGAGTTTATCCCCAGTTTCTGTAGTGTGAAGCGGATGAGAGTTGTACTCCTCCAGGACGGGACACTAGTCTATCGCAGGTTAGTCCCCAGCAGTTTGCTGGTACCCATTGATACAGCTTGGTGGATTGAAGCAATGTAGGTAAAGTGCCTTGCGAATCTGTACAGCGGAAACTCGAAACCCCGACCTTACGATTGAAAGCCCAAACCTCAACTGCTCGTCGAACTGCCACTAGCACCTGGTATTGACGGATTAATTCATATGGTATTAAACAATCTATTAATTTTATTTCGGGAACCCCTCTCCTACATTTTTAATCTTTGTCTGACCAATGGCGTTTTTCCGGATAGCCTCACATACGCGAAAATTACATCTATTTTAAAGTCCAGTGACAAATCAGATTTTTCCAATTACCGTCCAATCTCCGTTCTTTCAGTTTTTTCTAAAATTCTTGAACGCCTTATTTATGATCACACCTACAAATTTCTTCAAAACCACAATATTTTACACCCTAATCAGTTTGGCTTTAGGAAAAACTAAAACACTACAACTGTACTTATTAAACTTACGAATGGTATTATCAGAGCCTTTGCAATTGGCATTTTCATTGACCTCTTAAAGGCTTTTGATAAAGGCTTTCGATACTACTGACCATAAAATCTTACTATCCAAACTCTTCCATTATAGTATTCGTGTCCCTGCCTATAATATTTTTAAAAGTTACCTTTCCAATCGTAAGAACAATGCACAACATTTAATAATGCCCTGTTCAACTTTCTGCCTATTACTTGTGGAGTTCCACAAGGATCTCTGCTCGGTCCCTTTGTATTTTTGTTATATATCGGCGACATTTGTAATTCATCTAAGTTAATTACGTTTCTCATGTATGCTGACGATACCACTCTTCTGTATACGGATAAAAATATTGATTCACTTTTTAAAGTTTCCAATGACAACATTCCCAACATTCTTAAATAAATATTTTTCTGCCAACAAACTTTCTGTTAATTTGAAGAAGTGTAGTTGTATTTTCTTTCATAATTCCACTAGATTACTTGATAACTATACTGACCAAATAAAAATGAATAATCAAATCATCCCCCTTGTTAATGACACAAAATTTTTGTGCGTTCATATCGATAGTCGCCAAAATTGAAAGAAGCACATCTGATAAATTGAGAACAAAATTTCTAAAAGTATCGGTATTATATATAGATTAGCTTCCTTTACTCCTCAAAACATTCTCCGTATACTTTACAGCTCCTTGATTCTTCCTTATTTTAATTATTGTAATATTGTTTGGTGCACCACTTACCCTTCAAGTCTAACTAAGCTTTTTGTTCTCCAAAAAAAGGTCAATAGGATCATATCGAATTCCCCTCCACGAGCCCACTCCGATCCCCTGTTTTCTTCCCTGAAATTATTAAAACTTAAAAACATTAATTATCTTCAACAATGTGTTTTTATTTTCTCCTGGGTAAATTCTCTCCTTCCCCCTCAATTTCAAACACTATTCCATTTTAATCATAACTATCATAACCATAATACCAGGATCTTCGAATCAAATACAGAACAACCTCCATCCAACATAATATCCTATTCTCAGGTCCGAAGTCCTGGAATAATCTTCCTTTTACAGGCTAAAAAAAACACATGCATTCCAAATATGTCTAATTTTGTTTTATTTCTATCATTTAGATGTAAGCTATTTATGGTTTGATGGGTTTTTTGTTTGAGCATTGTTTCTTGTTTTTGTATTCTTTCCTTCTCTCTTCGCCAGTCCTGTCTATTGTCTTGTGTCGTTAGTTTCCTGTATTTGTGGTCAGCCCACCTCAAGCCTTTGCTTTTCGGGATCATGCCCTTCTGATTTTTAACATGATTATCAAATATACTGTATAAACGAAAAGATAAATAAATGTACATATGAATGAATGAATGAATGAATGAATGAATGAATGAATGAATGAATGAAAAGGTAAAAACACGGTAGATATAACTAAAATGCATCCTCTTTCATTTAAGAAAAAATAAAAAATTGCACATCACCTTTCTTCAAGAAAATATCTTCTGACTTTAAATAGTCATAATTCTTCTGAAATAATTTAAAAAGCTAGAAGTTTATGGTTGTAATAATACAATAGACCAAAAGAGTACAAAATTGTTTTTTTAGGCTAAATGCCTATTCTTTTTACTGGCACATGATATACCTTGAATGCCAAATAAATATTAGTATTATTATTATTACTAATAACAAAATACACAGAAATTATTATATTTTGTACTTTAGCCTGGTAGTTTACTTTACTGCATTATGTGAACCATCAAGGGAAGCAAATCCAATGATGCAATTAATAAAATAATAAATTTAAATTTAAATATTTGTCCTCTTAATTTGTATATATATTATCCAATAAATTTAATAGACAAATAATGTGATACCCTTTTTAGCCAAATTTAATTACTGCTTTTAGGTAGAATAGTATATATAACTTAATTTATTATTATAATATTGCATATATTGTTGATAAATTTTGTATGTAGCTGAAATGTATGTTTTTTTTTGTGATCCTTTTTTGTCACTTTGTAAAGTGATGCAATTCAACGACTTTATGTATCCATGTCAATGTTTTTTTTTAATAAACCAGAAATGAATGAGTGAATGAAAAAAGAAAACATATGTAATAATTATTTTTGATGACTGTTACTAATAATAATAAGATTAATAAAGTGCACATATCCACTGCAGTAGTGCTCAAGGCGCTACAGGCGAAAGAACCCAACCACATAGGGTGTGTTTCTGCTGAATAACGCCAAAAACACATGTTTTTTATAAACAGTTAATTTCCTTCTGAACGCGTTTCTAGTGAAAAGTGCAACTAATAAAAACACAGTAATGCGAGCATTGGCAGGTGGGCGGAGGTTAAACGACGGTCACCAACGGAAGTTGAAGCTGACCTTACTTCTTGCGAGCTACAGCGCATGCTGCGAAAGAAGTAAACAAAACACCACGAAAGTATGAAAAAAGTATGGTATAATAATCTTCAAGAATGTCATCCTATTGGTTTAATTTTTTTCTTCGCCCCGAATTTCCTGCGGACGAGCGATCAAACCAACGAAGAGGTCAATTTGGCTCACCGACGGGTCATGACTAACATAGTATTGCGTTGCAGCTGAAAAGTGTACCACAAAACACATATTTTCTGAACGCGAACCCTATAATAAATGTATGTAAAAACACGCATTTTTAGAACACATTCCTAACCGTGTTTTTGTTTTGTGGCCCTTTTCTACTGGGGAAAAAACATGTTTTTTAATAACTGTTTTTTTTTTGCTTAGCAGAAACAGGCCCATATATCACTCCTCAAATTATTTTAGCTTGGTTAGCTTTGCTGACCTAGTAGAATAGATTTTGCTTTTTTTGTTTTCTCTACAGTGCATAGAGACAATGAAGTATATAAATCTCCAACCATAACTATTACCATCACTGCACCATTTACATGTAATTTGAGGCACTGAGTTTTTCAGAGTTTTCCATAGTGGTTGGTTTAATTTAGGGAAATATCAAATTGAAACAATATGACAATATCATGTCTATTTAAACTAAAACGATCACAGAAAAATTTATTCTTTCTGCAACGTTTTAAGGTTGTTTGGTTTAGGTGTTCTCACTTTAATATATAAATCTTTTATAGAAATTATTCTTACATCATCCATGTAGTCTGTTGTGAAGGGGCTACTTAAGGTGATAAATCTAGTCTCTGATCTCAGTGTCGATTACAAAGATCAAATTGTAAAAACAGTGACTGAGATCATGAATGATGAATCATTTTGGGTTGAATACCAGTGGTCAGCAGTGTCGTTCCATCAATGCTGAAAATGCTAGATTAACACTAAAGCTGATATCCTGAAGCAAAGGCTGTTAAATGCAAATCTATAGCTGTGTCTTATATGAAGTTTTTTTCCTTCCGTCTTTTATTTATCACTTGTTATATCTTTGTTTTCTGTATATGTATCATGATGTAATTCCAATGTTGTTTAATAAAACAAATGACAATTAACTCAAACTTGACTAACTGATCACAGCTTATTGAAGGATAAAAGTTATACAATCATTGATTTTTTTTTTTTATAATACGACAGTATAGGTTTAGGTGATACATGCATATTAAAATTAATACTACAGTGCAGTATATGCTTATAGAGGTAATCTGTATTAGTAAAAAAGAGAATTTGTTTATTTGAATTGTATAATAGACACTCTTGCTAATTATATTTTCTAATTCATATATCATTAAATGTTCTATGCCAAATTAAATTGATACAAAATATTACAATTACATTATGAAAATGTGTTATACATATGTATGAACAAAATAAATAAAACAAATAGATTAATGTATTTAGATTTTTCGCAGTTTCTCATACACATTTTGAAGAAAAATAAAATTATGGCACAAGAGAATTTCTAAGAAGAAAATTAAGGTTTAAATTATTGGAACCAAGAGTTAATACACCTCATGGAAATGAAACTTTGCTGTCCACAAATTAATAACAAAAATAGAAACCAATAGATCATTCCAGCATTAGCTCCACCTCTTGGATATTGTTGCTAAGGCCTCATAAAATGACAGGATAACCTTATGTAAACTTGTGAGTTTGACTGTGCATATTCCTAGCCTAGACCTGCCTATTGGATAACACATAAAAATGGGTATACCATGCTAAAATGTAACTGGATAAAAATGAACCAATCAGACCCTGACAAGAAAGCTATTTAATAAATTTTACTGCCCATAGATAGCCCATTGGTTATACTTACGGTTATACTGTATGCTAGCACACTTTTTGGATTCTACATCTCTGGACTGGATTTATAAGATTCTTCTGGTATTCTATGTTAACATGGTTTCCACAACACTGGACTAGATTAACAAGCTTCTATTGTATGTTAACACTTGATTACTGGCCTAGATATTACTCACCGGACTAGACTCACAGGATCCTAATACTGTTCATAGATTTTATTTCACTACTGTATATTTATAATTTTCCATCTTTTTGCTGTAGATGAATTAATTATTCATTTAATTTTACCACTGTTCACAAACATTACAATCAAATTTGAACATATTCTTTAATTTTGAATACAATGTTGTTGTCATTGTCAGTTTGTAACTTTGGAGTATTCTTCATCATTATATGCTGTTGCCATCTTTCTTCATCACAAAGCATTGCCCTGAGCATAAAAGAGGAGACATTTTTTGTTGGTCAAAAACTTACTATTATGTGTGAATTTAATTCATTTCAAAATCGTGTTGTTAAAGAACATATCAGACTGCTACATAATGCCACACGTGTACCTGAAATAAATATATCTTTCATTCAAGAAATTACTGCTGCTGAAGGCCAATTTTTACATATATTCTACAGCATATACAAATTTGTGAAACCAAGTCTCTCAGAGAGAGACACAGGATCATACCAATGTGCCTACCATGATACTAGTACTTCTTCAGATATATATATAAGGTCCAGCAAACAAGAAATTAAAGTTTGGCCAATTCCACAGAATCCCATATGTCAAGCCTCTCAACCATACTACTTTGAAGGAGATGAAGTGATCTTGAAATGTGAAGCCACAACTACATACCCATCTCTTAAATTGCAGTGGACCTCAGAAGAAAACCCCTCTGAAGAAAATCCTCACTACAATATATTCATTGCCAAGACACATATAGATGGTAAATCTTATCTATGTATCATGACTGTACCTACATGGAGTACAGTAGCACTTGTTTGTAAAGTTGTTATTTCAATCAAAAAAGTCTCCATCAATGTAACTGACTTTACAATAGGACAGCCAGCAACACTGCAATGCATTACGGTTAATAATAACATCTCTCTCAACTACTTGTATACCTGGACATCAGAAACAAGCAGTGTGCAGGAAGCAATCAAGCTGAACAGAATGCAAAACTTTAGTTGTAATAACAGCAATGGTAGCAACAGCAACAATAACACAAACTGCCAATTCAATAAAAACAACAGCAACATTCTAGCCATTGAAAAGGTAACAGATGACATGGACAATGCTGACATCACTTGTAAAGTTGAAGGGCTCAACAAAACTATTGGCAGCAATTCAATTACACTCAGTGTCAATGGAATATCTACAATTATATCTACAACTGTATCTTCACCTGTATCTACATTTGTATCTACATCAGTATCTACATCTGTATCCACATCTGTATCTACATCTGTATCTATCACAAAAAAATCATTACAAAATCTAACTACTGCACATATGGCAGACACCTTACATGACAGCTTGATTATAATACTAATTATTATTGGATCCATCTTCATGATGATATTCATTTGCTTCTTTGGAGTTATTTGCTGCCATCATTTTAAGAGATCATCACATCGAGACCTTGATGTTGGCACTATTCAAGCGATTGTCAGTTATGAAAATGATTCTTACAAAACAGTGCCATTGTCTGTCGTCGCTCCTTCGAACTCTGTCAGTAATCTCAGACATCACCTCTCACAACAGTTGATACCGAGTAATCCAATGACCTCAGCACCGAGCATAGTATCACTACCAGATGAAAGAAGACAACAACGTATACAGGCATCATGGGATATTAAGCCTCCTCTACCACCGATCAACTCAATCTCATCATTTAAATCTAGTGATGATGGTGCTGAATACACAGACAATGCCATTGTTGACATGTTAAGTGACCCTATGTATGATGAGATAAATGATTTGAAATACAAGAGAGATAAAAAGTCATTAAAACAAAAAGAGGATTTTAGAACTGAAGTTGACCAAGACACAACTGGTTTTACTTCTTCAGAGAGAAAACGATCTGGATTCAACCCACATATGGATACACCATATGAAGAGATTAACATTAATAATGATATAAAGACAAACTATGAGAGGACAATAACAGAGAAGACATGCACGTCAACAGAAAAAAAGAGTGTCGATATCAATGAAAAAAGTTATGATGAGACCAGTGTAGTAAAAGTAAAAGATTTCACAAAACATAATTCCAGTATTTATGCAGAAGTATACAAAAAACTAAAGCATGAAACAGTTGCAAAGGCATGTGTAGATGTCAATGATGAAACAATAACGAATGTGGAAAAAGAGACAAATGATTGGGATTTTGAGGAAGTGAATTCATCTTTGATTGAGACACCAAATTTGAACCCACAATCAAATAAAAATTTTAATGATCACATTTATCCAGCTGCCAGCGAACATATCTATTCGCAAGTTAAAAGAAAGCTAAAAAATAATGAAACAGAGAACGAACCATACCTAGATATATATGCTGAGACAGTAGAGAACTTTGAGAATGAAGGAAGTGAAACTGGAGAGAGCAAAGAGTTTGAACCTTTTTTAATAGAAAGAACGAACAAACAGAAGCATCAGACAAGCACAGCAGATAATGAGTCTTGTTGCTAATGTTAGCAAAGGCGGACACACATATACTCTGTGGTTAATAAGAAAGCATGGAAGAGGTTTACGCAATGGGGACAGTTTCTCAATTAACTTCAGGGTCAGGGTTTCAATCCTTCGCTGTACACGGCTGTTTCATTGCATACATAATCGCGACATTAAGTGTTTAGAACGCGCTTTTTATTACAATAGGACGCGCGCACGTTCCATGCAGCTACTTCATGAACTTCTTTAGGATAGTCCATAGCAACAATGGCTGCAAAATTTCATGAAAATATGTATTTCGATTTTATAAAAATAAACTAATTTAATAATAAAATGTATCAAGTATACGTTGGTATTTTATAGGAATAGGCTTTATAGATGCTGTATTCACTGAGATACCGTATAGAATTCTAGTAATTATATGAGTTTGAATGACTTTATTTTCTGCACAATTGCCGTTGAATTGTAAATATACAGCACCCTAGTGCCAATATATAAAAATCGTAAAAGTAAACAAAACTCTTTCGCATGTAACTGTTGTCTATAATTTTTTAGAGTTAATTTGCAAAGCTACCCTAAGAAATAATTATGTTGTTATTACATTCAACATACTTTTGTTAGGAAGTAAGACCTATAATCACTTTTTCTTCAACCTATTTTTTGTCTCTTTAGTATGGAACGCCTCCTCTGCCTTCAGTTCACAATCATCATGCAGTAATTATCAATCATCATGCAGTCATTACCATTCACTATGCAGTCATTACCAATCACTATGCAGTCATTACCATTCACTATGCAGTACTTACCAATCACTATGCAGTCATTACCAATCGCTATGCAGTACTTACCAATCACTATGCAGTACTTACCAATCACTATTCAGTACTTACTAATCACTATGCAGTGCTTACCAATCTCTATGCAGTACTTACCAAACACTATGCAGTACTTACCAATTACAATGCAGTAGAATATGCGCAATTTATACCGCCACCTATAGACAACATTGAATATCACGTGAAGTTTAGTAGATGGCTGTAAAAGCAAGTTTATTCAAACTGCTATTATTTACTCAGTGTACTACATATATGATTCTAGAGTTGCTTCTTGTTTCTCACCACCCATCTTACTACCATACTCACTAGGCCTAGGCTACTAGATAGTCCACATGCTTGACTTTTACGAAAAATATATTTGTAATATTAATATTTGCCCTATTAAAAGGGCAGACGTTAGGCCATAAATTTAGTCTCTATAAGTATTATTACTAATAGGCCTAGTATGTGGCCGCAACCGTCAAGCAAGTATTTAATAACAAATAAAATATCATTACTCCAGTATTAAGCTAGTTGGAGTTGACTCACTCTATCAGACAATCAATATATTATATTAAACAATTATATTAAATACAATATTTTAAAATTTGCATACTGGAGTAACGTGATTACGGTAACACAGCATATAGTTTAATAATGAACAGAAAGAAAGAAATCTTAGCAGATTTTATTAGTTCTTTAGGGCCTATTGAGATAAACGGTATGTTTTTTATCAATGTTTAATGACTGTACCTACATGGAGTTGTAGCACTTGTTTGCAAAGTTGTTATTTCAATCAAAAAAAGACTTCAAGACTTCAATGCCATAGACTTTACACTAGGACAGCCAGCAACACTGCAATGCATTGTGGATAATAATGACATACCTGAGCTTAAATATACTTGGACATTGGAAACAAGCAGTGTGCATGAAGCAACCGACCTGAACATAATCCAAAACTTTAATTATAATAATAGCAATAGTAGCAGCAGCAACAACACAAACTGCCAATTCAATAATGACAACAGAAATACTCTAACCATTGAGAGTGTGACAGCTGACATGATCAATACTAACATCACTTGTGAAGTTGAAGGGTTCAAAGACATTGGCAGTGCCTCAATCACATTCAGTGACAATAAACTATCTACTACTGCAACTTCAACAATGTCTTTAGAAAATGTAACTACTGCATATGTGACATCAAAAGTGTCTACAACACTCCACTCTTCACAGTCAGCACTGAAAGATAAATTTGAATTCATCATAATATTAAATTTCTATTATTTTTGGATCCATTTTGATGATGACATTCCTTTGCTTGGTACCATTCAAGCGATTGTCAGTTATGATAATGATTCTTACAAAACAGTGCCACTGTCTGACGTCGCTCCTTCAACCTCTATCAGTAATCTCCCATGTCACCTCTCACAACAGTTGATACCCAGTAATCCAATGACCTCAGCACTGAGCATAGTATCATCCAGATAAAAGACGACGACAACGTAAACAGGCATCATGGAATATTCGGCCTCCTCTACCACCAATCAACTCAATCTCATCATTTGAATCTAGTGATGATGGTGTTTTATACACAGACAATGCCATTGTTGACATGCTAAATGACCCTATGTATGATGAGATAAATGATTTGAAATACAAGAGAGATAAAAAGTCATTAAAACAAAAAGAAGATTTTAGAACTGAAGTTGACCAAGACACAACTGGTCCAGCTTCCTTCAGGCCAAACTACCCTAGAATCAAGTCACTAATTGAGACACCATATGAAGAGATTAACATTAATAATGATAAGAAGAGAGACTATGAATGGACAATAACTGAGAAGAGATGCACGTCATCAGAAAAAATAAGTCTTGATATCTATTATGAAAAAATACCAACTTTGAAAGTGAGTTATGAAACCAAACAAACAACCTGTGTAACTCATATCTCACAAAACAAGACTCCAGTATTTATTCAAAAGTAAACAAAAACCCAAAGCATGAAATAGCTGCAGAGGCACATGCAGATGTCAATAAAGAAACAATAGAGAATGCTGAGGAAGAAGAGACTAATGATTTTACCTCACAACTAAAGACAAATTTTGATCATCAGATTTATCCAGGTATCAGAGAGCATATCTATACACAGGTTAACAAACAGTTTAAAACTAATAAAGAAGAAAAGGAACCACCTCGACATTTACGCTGAGACGGTAGAGAACATCAGAAATGAAGGAAGTGAAACTGGAGAGAGCGAAGAGTTCATGGAGCAACCACTAACAGAAAAAGAGTCATGTTGCTAATTAATTAATCAACTTTGTTTTTTTCTTTATACTGGGTATACTGCCTACAAGTTATAAAAATACATTATACATTGCAATATTAACAATGAAACACCTTACACCATGTTAACCATAATCGAGAATGTTTTAAAACATGTACATTTATGCACTTCACAGGTATATTTGTAGACATCAATTCTAGTCAGACAGTTAAAGATCGACTTTCTCATATATTCACCAAATGACGGTAAGCCAGTGGTGACAAAGAGATCAGTAGCACTGCAAAACTTAGGTTTCTTTAGAAACATCCTAAGGCAGTTGTTATAGCATACAGTTCTTTCAGACATTGCATTTTTTTTTTTATTGTAATCAGACCACAAGTTTGAGCAATATATTATGCAGAAACTATTAAATAATAACACACAGTTTGTTTTTTCAGAACAGAGATTGAGCCTGCTAAGGCA
>NW_022707033.1:57607-59224 GCF_011630105.1 Anneissia japonica
TATATATATAATCATTCACTCTACATTTCACTTGTGTTCTTGAGGAAGGTGCTTCAGATTAGGCCTAATAAAAAACTTGTTTGTTTGCTGTCATCTGCCGCCCCTAAAATCCGAAAAATAAGGGGGGCGGGGATTTTTTTTCCTTAAAAGTTTTGTTTTAAGATAAAAAAAATAAATGTTTTTTGACTTGATTTTGATTTTACACAACCGCTGGTTCCACAGCACGCCCACTACGACTATTTCATGCTTGGTTAACTCTAAACTTTTCTCTCCTCGTGATTGGTACTACTACTACCAAGGTGATACAATGTTGGTTGTTGTGATTTGTACCTTTTTTAACACATAATAAGTATTAATGAAGCTGGTGAGCTAGACCTGATACATGCAGTAGTTTATATTAATCACGTGTCTTACTCCAATTAAAGATCTCTTTTCCAATCCTAAATGACAAAAAAATTAGCCTTAACTTTTTTCTGCCCATCCCTTTCACTTAAATATTTACAATGTGACAGCAAACAAACAATTTTTTTAAGGCCTTATCCAGATGTATTAATGGGTACCAGCAAATTGCTGGGAACAAGAGGTATAAACCTGCTACTGTACGAACAAGTACAAAAGTACAAAATTGTTTGTTCAGGTTAATTGCCTACCCCCAAATGTATATCTCTTGAATGCGGAATAAATAATATTATTATTATTATTAATAAGTATTATAATATTTTATACTCTAGACTAGAAGTTTACTTGCATTATATATATTGACCATCAAGAAAAGAAAAAAAAAATGTATTATTCATTTTTGATGACTGTTACTAATAAAAATACCAGGGGCAGATTTAGCAAAAAAATGAAGGAAAAGGAAAAAAATTGTAGCTCAGAACACCTCAAATGTTATTTTCGGGCGTCTAGAACAAAAAAATTTCACGGGGCATGTCCCTGAGACACCCCTTTTACTAATAAAAATACCAGGGGCAGATTTAGAAAAAAAATGAAGGAAAAGGAAAAAAATTATAGCTCAGAACACCTCAAATGTTATTTTCGGGCGTCTAGAACAAAAAAATTTCACGGGGCATGTCCCTGCGACACCCCTTAGGACAGTGTTGTCTCGATCGGCCCAACTTTCAGCTCTCCCCCCCACCCTTTGGACATCTCTGGATCCTGAATACTAATAAGGGTAGCGCAAATGCTAAAGGAGGAAGGAACCAAAAATTACTGTAAGTAGTTGGTTTAATTTCGGGAAATGTCAAATTGAGAACTTCATTTCCTGGTGTCAAATGAACAACATGATCTTCAAGTCCTGTCCAGACTATCAAATTATATTTGACAACAACATGTGACATGCCTAAATATGGTTATGATCACAGCACATCATGACCATATATAGGCACATCATGACTATATATGGGCATAAAACGGTTTTCTGTCAAAGAAAATTGGTAATCTGGTCAAAGCTTTAAATGTCTCTAAAACAGAAGAAATAAATATTTTGAAAAAAAATTTAAATATAAACAAAAGAGACAAATCCAGAAGTGCGGATTGAATGTTTTGAATCAAATAATTTAGAACCACTGGACTTGATCCACAATCTTCAGTCAATACTGATTAAAGAAGATATAT
>NW_022707033.1:61680-160782 GCF_011630105.1 Anneissia japonica
AAGAAAACTTGTTAGAAGAAATGAAACTTTATCATCCACAAGTTAACAAATAAAAACCAATGGATCATTCTGGTAAGCCCCACCCCTTGGATATTGTTGCTAAGGCCAAATAAAATGACAGGATAACTTGTAAACTTATGAGTTTGACTGCGCATACTCCTAGTCTAGCCCTTCCTATTGGATAACACATTAAAATGGGTATATACTATGATAAAAATAAACCAATCATAGACCCTGATGATAAAGCTATTTGATAAAGGCACTACAGCAAAAATAAATATATCTAACTGTACGCGCTAAACGATGTCATTGATAAAAACTCTTAGAACAAAAATTTTGCACAATTTGATTTTACTGTCCAGTGATCGTTCATTCGACCAGACTCTTAAACTTATGTTGTATGCTAGCACAGTTTTTGGATTCTACATCTCTGGACTGGATTTGCAACATTCTTTTTGTATTCTGTGTTAACATGGTTTCTACAACACTGGACTAAATTAACAAACTTCTATTGTATGCTAACACTCAATTACTGGTCGAGATTCACACATGTCTCTTCCATATTAACTCTGTTAAAACTTTTTCCTCACTGGACTGGACTCACAGGATCTTAATACTGTTCGTATGTTTTATTTCACTATATTTAGAATTTTCTATCTCTTTGCTATTGATGAATTATTTATTCATTGAATTTTACCGCAGTTCACTGAAACTAAGAATCAAATTTGAACATATTCTTCTGTTTTGAATACAATGTTGTCATTGTCAGTTTGTAACTTTGGAATATTCATCATCATCATATGCTGTTGCCATTTTTCTTCATCACAAATAATTGTCTTGAGCATACCAGAAAAAATGTATTTTGTTGGTCAAGAGCTTACTATTATGTGTGAATTTGAATCATTTCAAAATCATGTTGTTAAAGAACATATCAGACTGCTACATAATGACACACATGTACCTGAAATAAACATATGTAACATTCAAGAAAGCATTGGTAATAAACACAATTTTTCATATTTACACTACAGCTCATACAAATTTGTGACACCAGGTCTCTCACAGAGAGAGACAGGATCATACCAATGTACCTATGCTGATAGTGCTTCTTCAGATACATCTATAAAATCTAACAAACAAGAAATTAAGGTTTTGCCAATTCCACAGAAGCCAATATGCCAAGCATCTCAACCATACTATTTTGATGGAGATGAAGTGATCTTGAAATGTGAAGCAACAACTACATACCCATCTCTTGAATTGCAGTGGACCTCAGAAGAAAACCCCTCTGAAGAAAATCCTCACTACAATTCATTCATTGCCAAAACAAATATGGATGGTACATCTTATCTATGTTACATGAATGTACCTACATGGAGTTCAGTTGCACTTGTTTGTAAAGTTGTTATTTTAATCCAAAAAGTCTCCATCAATGTAACTGATTTTACACTAGGACAGCCAGCAACACTGCAATGCATTGCGGGTAATAATAACATCTCTCTCAACTACCTGTATACCTGGACATCGGAAACAAGCAGTGTGCATGAAGCCATTGAGCTGAACAGAATGCAAAACTTTAATTGCAATAACAGCAGCAACAACAAAAACTGCCAACACAACAGTAACATTCTAAACATTGATAATGTAACAGCTGACATGAACGATGCTGACATCACTTGTAAAGTTGAAGGTTTCAACAAAATTACTGGCAGCAATTCAATTACACTCAGTGTCAAAGGAATATTTACAACTGTATCTACAACTGTATCTTCACCAGTATCTACATTTGTATCTACATCTGTATCTACCACAAAGAAGTCATTACATAATCTAAATACTGAACATATGGCAGACACCTTACATGACAGCTTGATTATAATACTAATTATTTTTGGATCCATCTTCATGATGATATTCCTTAGCATCTTTGGAGCTATTTTCTGCCATCATATTAAGAGATCATCACATCAAGACCTTGATGTTGGCACCATTCAAGCGATTGTCAGTTATGATAATGATTCTTACAAAACAGTGCCATTGTCTGTCGTCGCTCCTTCCACCTCTGTCAGCAATCTCAGACATCACCTCTCACAACAGTTGATACCCAGTTATCCAATGACCTCAGCACCAAGCGTAGTTTCACTACCAGATGAAAGAAGAAGACAGCGCATACAGGCATCATGGGATACTAAGCCCGCTTTACCACCAATCAACTCAATCTCATCATTTGAATCTAGTGATGATGACGCTCAATACACAGATAACGCCATTATTGACATGTTAAATGACCCTTTGTATGATGAGATAAACGACTTAAAATATAAGAGAAATAGGAAGTCAATGAAACAGAAGGAAGATTTTAGAACTGAAGTTGACCAAGACACAACTGGTCCTGCTTCTTCAGAGAGAAAACCATCTGGATTCAAGTCACATAAGGAGACACCATATGAAGAGATTAACATTAATAATAAGACAAACTATGAATGGACAATAACAGAGAAGAGATGCATATCATCAGAAAAAAAGAGTCCTGATATCTATGAAAAAATACCAACACTGAAACACAGTTACGATGAGACCAGCGTATCAACAGTTTGGTGTAACCCAGATTTCACAAAACATGACTGTGGTATTTATTTAAAAGTTAAAAAACCAAAGCAAGAAGCAGCAGCAAAAGCAGACATAGATGTCAATATTGACAAAATGAATGTTGAAAAAGAGACAAACGATTGGGATTTTGAGGAAGTGAATTTATCTTTGATTGAGACTAAATTAAACTCACAATCTAAGACAAATGCTGATCATCAGATTTGTCCAGGTCTCAGCGAACATATCTATACACAGGTTAACAGAAAGTTAAAAAATAATAAAACAGAAAATGAACCATACCTAGATATATATGCTGAGACAATAGAGAATTTTGGAAATGAAGGAAGTGAAACTGAAGAGAGTGAAGATTTTGATCCTTTTTTAATAGAAAGAACAAATTAGCAGAAGCATCAGACAAGTACAGTAGATAATGATTAATGTTGCTAATGTCAGCAAAGATTGACACACATATACTCTGTAGTTAATAAGAGTGCACAGAGGTAGGTTGGCGCAATAGGAACAGATTCTCAACCTCAAAGTCTGTGCATTTCACTTGTGTTCTTGCGAGGAACTTGATACAAGATACAAGATCCTTTTATTGTCACTTTGTAAATGAAAAATATCGGTCAGTCTAATTCAAATTACAAATCTTACCTTCCTCAACCAAGCCTCCATTCGTTATTTCTCAACCCTGTTACTTCTCATGAGATTACATGTGTCATAAGGGATTTGAAAAGCAACAAAGCTCCTGGTATTGACGGTATTAATCCATTTATTAAACAATCTATTAATTATATTTCGGAACCCTTCTCCTACAATTTTAATCTTTGTCTGACCAATGGTGTTTTTCTGGATAGCCTCAAATACGCAAAAGTTACACCGATTTTTAAGTCCGGTGACAAATCAGATTTTTCCAATTACCGTCCAATCTCCGTTCTTTCAGTTTTTTCTAAAATTCTTGAACGCCTTATTTATGATCACACCTACAAATTTCTTCAAAACCACAATATTTTACACCCTAATCCGTTTGGCTTTAGGAAAAACTAAAACACTACAAGAACTGCAATTACTTAACTTATGAATGGTATTATTACAGCCTTTGAGAATCATAAACATGCAACTGGCATTTTCATTGACCTCTTAAAGGCTTATAATATTTTTAAAAGTTACCATTCCAATCGTAAATAATGCACAACATTTAATAATGCCCTGTCCGACTTTCTGCCTATTACTTGTGGAGTTCCACAAGGATCTCTGCTCGGTCCCTTTGTATTTTTGTTATATATCAGCAACATTTGTAATTCATCTAAGTTATTTACATTTCTTATGTATGCTGACAATACCACTCTTCTGTATAAGGATAAAAATATTGATTCACTTTTTAAAGTTTCTAATGACAACATGCCCAACATTCTTAAATATTTTCTGCCAACAAACTTTCTGTTAATTTGAAGAAGTGTAGTTGTATTGTCTTTCATAATTCCACTAGATTACTTGATAACTATACTGACCAACTAAAAATAAATAATCAAATCATCCCCCTTGTTAATGACAGGAAATTTTTGGGCGTTCATATCGATAGTTGCCAAAATTGGAAGAAGTACATTTGTGAAATTGAGAACAAAATATCTAAAAGTATCGGTATTATTTATATATAGATATCTTCCTTTATTCCTCAAAACATTCTCCGTATACTTTACAGCTCCGCCTCACAGAAGAACCTCCATCCAACATAATATTCTATTCCCAGGTCCGAAGTCCTGGAATAATCTTCCTTTTACAGGCTAAAAAAAACACATACTTTCCAAATATGTCTGATTTTGTTTTCTTTCTATCATTTAGATGTAAGCTATTTATGGCTTGATGGGTTTTTTGTTTGAGCATTGTTTCTTGTCGTTTTTGTATCCTTTCCTTCTCTCTTCGCCAGTCCTCTCTATTGTCTTGTATCGTTTGTAGTTTCCTGTATATGTGGGCAGCCCACCTCAAGCCTTTGCTTTTCGGGATCTTGCCCTTCTTATTTTTAACATGATTATCAAATGTATTGTATAAAAGAAAAGATAAATAAATGTACATAAGAACGAATGAATGAATGAATGAATGAATGAATGAATGAATGAATGAAAAGGTAAAAACATGGTAGCTATAACTAAATGCATCCTCTTTCATTTAAGAAAAAAATTAAAAATTGCACATCAACTTTCTTCAAGAAAATATCTTCTGACTTCAGTTTAAATGTTAGAATATTAGTGAAGTATAAATAGTTATAATTCTTTTGAAATATTTTAAAAGGCTATTAGTTTATGGTTGTAATAATACAATAAAGCAAAGAGTACAAAATTGTGTTTTTTTAGGCTAATTACCAATTTTTTTTACAGCACATGATATACTGTACCTTCAATGCCAAATAAATATTAGTATTAATATTACTAATAACAAAATACACAGAAATTATAAATAATATGTTATAATTTAGCTTGGTAGTTTACTTGCATACTTGCATTATGTGAACCATCAAGGGAAGCAAATCAAATGATGCAATTAATAAAATTAATTAATTAATAAATTTAAACATTTGTCCTAATTTTTATATATTATCCAATAAATTTAATATGCAAATAAGGTGATCCTTTTTAGCCAAATTTAATTACTGCTTTTAGGTAGAATAGTATATATATATTAACTTAATTTATTATTATAATATTGCATATATTGTTGATAAATTCTGTATGTAACTGAAATGTATGTGTTTTTTTTTTTGTGATCCTTTTTTTGTGTGATTTCCCTTGCTGTTTGTTTCTTGTGTGAATTTAGAATTTCCATTTTTGCTAGTGTGTTTTTGGTAGCTTGTTAATGTGAAACCATTTGTAAATTGACGCAATTCAACGACTTTATGTTGCCATGTCAATGTTTTTTTGAATAAACCAGAAATGAATGAATGAGTGAAAAAAGAAAACATATGTTTTTTATGACTGTTACTAATAATAATAAGATTTATAAAGTGCACATATCCACTGCAGTTGTGCTCAAAAGACAAAAGGAACCAAAAATTACAGTAAATGTTAAAGCTATAGAAAAGAAAAAAAAACCACATACATCGCTCCTCAAATTGCTGGTGAACGGTGCGATAGTGTTGGTTACTCTGCGTTTGTCTGTTTCGGTTATTTATTTTAGCTTCGTTAGTTTAGCTGACATAGTAGAATAGATATTGCTTTTTTTTGTTTTCTCTACAGTGCATAGAGACCATGAAGTATATATATCTCCAACCATAACCATTACCATTACTGTGCCATTCACATGTAAATTGAGGCACTGAGTTTTTCAGAGTTTTCTATAGTGGTTAGTTTAATTTAGAATGTCAAATTGAAACAATATGACAATATCAAGTCTATAACAAAAACGGACACAGAAAAATTTATTCTTTCTGCACCGTTTTAAGGTTGTTTGGTTTAGGTGTTCTCACTTTAATTTATAAATCTTTTATAGAAATTATTCTTACATCATCCATGTAGTCTGTTGTGAAGGGGCTACTTAAGGTAATAAATCTAGTCTCTGATCTCAGTGTCGATTACAACATGGAGGAATACCTCCATGATTACAAAGATCATATTGTAAAAACAGTGACTGAGATCATGGATGATGAACCATTTTGGGTTGAATACCAGTAGTCAGCAGTGTCGTTCCGTCAATGCTGAAAAAGCTAGATCAACAGGAAAGTTGATATCCTGAAGCTATAAGCCTGTCAAATGTGAATCTCTAGCTGTGTCTTATATGAATTGTTTTTCCTTCCATTTTTTATTTATCATTTGTTATATCCTTGTTTTCTGTATATGCATCATGATATGTAATTCCAATGTTGTTTAATAAAACAAATGACATTAAATCAAACTTGACTAACTGATCACAGCTTATTGAAAGATAAAAGTTATACAATCATTGAATTTTTTTTTTTTTTTTTTTTAATAATATTACAGTACAGGTTTAGGGGATATATCCATTAAATCAATACTACAGTGCACTATATGCTTATAGAGGTAATCTGTACTAGTACACAGGAGAATTTGTTTATTTGAATTGTATATAGACACTCTTGCTAACTATATTTTCATCATTAAATATTGTATGCCAAATTAAGTGGATACAAAATATTACAATTACATTATGAAAATGTGTTTACATATGTCTGAACAGAATAAATAAAACAAATAGATTAATGAATTCAGATTTTTAACAGTTTCTAACACATACTTTGAAAAAAAAATTATGGCACAAGAGAATTTGTAAAAAGAAAATTAAGAGTTAATACACCTCATGGAAATGAAACTTTGCTGTCCACAAATTAATAACAAAAATAGAAACCAATAGATCATTCCAGCATTAGCTCCACCTCTTGGATATTGTTGCTAAGGCTTCATAAAATGACAGGATAACTTATGTAAACTTGTGAGTTTGACTGTGCATATTCCTAGCCTAGCCCTGCCTATTGGATAACACACTAAAATGGGATACCACCAAAAATATAATTGGCTAAAAATTAACCAATCAGAAACATTAATGAGAATGCTATTTAATAAGGCACTACAGCAAAATTTCATATCTAATTGTACCCAAAAAACATCGTGATTGGTAAAAACTCTTTTTCGCAAAATTGAATTTTACTGTCTCAGAATTTGATATCACTGGAAAAGATTCTAAACCTTATGTTAATGTAGTTTTATGATTCTACATCTCTGGACTGGATTCACAAGATTCTTTTAGTATTCTATGTTGACATTGCTTCCACAACACTGGACTAGATTAACAAGCTTCTATTGGATATTAATACTGTCTGTTCCATATTAACTCTGTTAATATGTTTTACTTACTGGAATAGATTCACAGGATCTTAACAACATTTTATTTCACTAAATCCAGAATTGTCTATATCTTTGCTGTTGGTGAATCATATTCACTGAACTTTACCACTGTTCACAAATATTAAAAACCACATTGAACAGATTATTTCACTCTGAATACAATGTTGTTGTCATTGAATCCGTCACTGTCAGTTGTAAACTTTGTTATTTCCTTCATTATATGTTGTTGCCATGTTGTTTCTTCATCACAATCAATTACATTAATCACAGTAGAGGAGAGGAATACATTGTTTGTTGGTGATAGTCTTACCATTACTTGTGAACTAAAATTCTTTAAAAAAGTTATTGAAAAGAAACATTTTAGACTATTGCACAATGCTACACCTGTACCTGAAAATAAAGTATCTACGTTTTTGGAGCAAACAAAATGGGATGCAATAGAGCATAGCATTGTTTTACACCACTATAGCACATACGGATTAAAGATACCAAGTATTTTAGAGTCAGACATGGGATTATACCAATGTACCTACCATGATACTATTTTTGTTAAGTCTAACATAAAGAAAATTAAAGTCTGGCCAATTCCGCAGAAGCCCAAATGCCAAGCCTCTCAACCATACTACTTTGACGAAGATGAAGTGATCTTAGAATGTGAAGCCACAACCACATCCCCATTTCTTAAATTGCAATGGAACTCAAAAGAGACTGCCTCTATAGAAAATCCTCACTACGATGTATTCATTGCCAATACAAACATGGATGGTAAATCTTATCAATGTTTCATGACTGTACCTACATGGAGTTCAGTAGCACTTGTTTGCAAAGTTGTTATTTCAATCAAAAAAAGACTTCAAGTCTCCATCAATGCCACTGACTTTACACTAGGACATCCAGCGACATTGCAATGCATTGTGGATAATAATGACTACACTAAGCATAGGTATACTTGGACATCAGAAACGAGCAGTGTACAGGACGCAATCAAGCTGAACAAAATCCAAAACCTTAATTGTAATAATAGCAATAATGGTAGCAACAGCATCAACACAAACTGCCAAATCAATAAAGACAACAGCAGCATTTTAACCGTTGAAAATGTAACAGCTGACATGATCAATGCAAACATCACTTGTGAAGTTGAAGGGTTCAAAGCTATTGGCAGTGTCTCAATCACACTCAGTGACAATAAACTATCTACTACTGCAACTACAACAACATCTTTCAAAAATGTAACTACTGCTTACATGGCTTCTAGAGTCTCTACAACACTGCATGACTCTTCACAGTCAACAACAGACGATAAATATAAAGTAATCATAATAATTTCTATTATTTTTGGATCTATTTTGATGATGATATTCCTTTACTTCCTTGGAGTTATTTGCTGCCATCATTTTAAGAGATCATCACATCAAGACCTTGACATTGGTACAATTCAAGCAATTGTCAACTACGGCAACGATTCCTACAATTCAGTGCCATTGACTCTCATCGCTCCTTCGACCTCTGTCTGCAATCTCCAACATTCCCTCTCACAACAGTTGATACCCAGTAATCCAATGACCTCAGCACCGAGCATATTATCATTACCAGATGAAAGAAGACGACAACATATACAGGCATCATGGGATTCTAAGCCCACTCTACCAACAATCAACTCAATTTCATCATTTGAATCTAGTGATGATGGTGAATACAAAGACAACACCATTGTTGACATGTTAAATGACCCTTATTATGATGAGATAAATTTGACACATAGGAGAAATTGGAAGTTGATGAAACACAAGGAAGATTTTAGAACTGAAGTTGACCAAGACACAACTGTTCCAGCTTCCTTCAGGCCAAACCACCCTAGAATCAAGTCACCAATTGAGACACCATATGAAGAGATTAACATTAATAATGATAAGAAGACAGACTATGAATGGACAATAACTGGGAAGAGATGCATGTCATCAGAAAAAATAAGTCCTGATATCTATTATGAAAAAATACCAACTTTGAAAGTGAGTTCTGAGACCAGACAAACAGACAAACTGTGTAACTCATATCCCACAAAAAAAGACTCCAGTATTTATTCAGAAGTAAACAAAAACCCAAAACATGAAATGGCTGCAGAGGCACACATAGATGTCAATAAAGAAACAATAGAGAATGCTGAGGTAGAAGAGACTAATGATTGGGAGTTTGGGGAGGTGAAGCCATCTTTAAATGATACACCTACTAATTTTACCTCACACCCAAAGACAACTTTTGATCATCAGATTTATCCAGGTCTTCAAGAACATATCTATACACATATTAACAGACAGTTTAAAACTAATAAAAAAGAAAAGGAACCATACCTCGACATTTACGCTGAGACAATAGAGAACATTGGTAATGAAGGAAGTGAAACTGGAGAGAGTGAAGAGTTCATGGAGCAATCTTTAATAGAAAGAACAAATGAACTGAATGGATATGCCACCAGCACAGCGGGAAAAGAGTCATGTTGCTAATTAATTAAGTTTAATTAATTATAATTAATTTAAATTAAATTTTTCCCTACTTTATACTAGGTATTCTGTTGAGTAGACTGTATCTATTGTTCTCCAGCAAGGCCCAATTATGCTTTTAATAACTAAGTCTCAGAAGCACGTAGCAAAAAATGTGTTACGTATTTAAACACTCTTGTAACATAAACTGAAAAATAAGACAGTATTCAAAAAAAAAAAAAAAAAAAAAAATTATTATAAATGTTCTGTAAACAGATTACTGTAATAGCTTGTATACAGTAATCAGAATACTGTACTAATAAAGTTCAATAGAAAAATTTAAATATTAAGTTAAGTTCATTAAAGTGAATATTAATGCATGCATTTTTAAATATAAGACTTGCAAATACGCCTCGAGATTTGGGCCGCCTAGGGCACCCAGTGGGGGTCCTGGGGGTGGCGAATGCCCCGGAAGCTCTAGCATCTATAGCCTTTTATAAGTAGTATCTAATTGATTTTTAGGAATGCAATTAACATTTATTTCCCTAGATATAGTGGCGGATCCAGGAATTTGAAATAAAGGGAACCCAGGGAGGGACTTTCACAGATGAAGTGTAGACCACCTTAGCCCAACCAATTTATAATTATGCCACCTCTAATTGGCTGGAAATGGCACTCTCAGACTTATATTTGAATATAAATTTTCTTTTTTCTCCTCTTTTAAATTTTGGGAGGGTTTATAGTATAATTGTGCACTTTTGAGTTTGTAAAAATGTTGGCCTAATAGATTTACATGCTTCCAATTTTAACAAAGTACAGTACATTGTTTTCACAATAAATTAAACCTATCGATGCAGTGGTTACTGAGATGGTTATCAAATGTACAAAAAATGCTTTTTTACTCGGTTTTGGTCCGGAAATACGCACAACATTTGAAACAGAGCACAAATGAACAGACATTCATACAGTCAATTGTTGTTGTTCTTTCCACTTGCTTTGAAAAGTGGGGTTTTAACTATAAAAGATTGGTTAAAAGTGGGAAGACAATTGATATGATGTCCCCTACTTTGAAAAGTGATTAAGATATTCGTCAGTTCGTGTGAAAATTATTTACATTCTGTATTAAATTTTATGTACACAGTATTTCGTGTGAACCATCCTGAGCTCTACTTCAAAAAAACAAGGTGGTATTATGCGCACGATGGTATTAGCATTTGCATACACGAAAACACATTGGCGATGTTTTTGGTTTACTTCTTACATTTACATCCAGCGTTAGGCCCACTGAATTGTTTAAATGCTTAATAATTAAAAACATAAATTATGTAGATTAAATTATCATAGAATTTACAATAAATTATTATTATTATTATTTTTTTTTTTTTTTTAAACAGAAAATAGAAAACATTTTTATTTAAAAATAGATTTTTATACATAGATTTTACCTATAATTCTATAAATTATGATCAACAAATATCTCATTAAAACTATCGTAAATAGGCCTATTAAAGTATTATTAATTCATTATTAAAGTATTATTCAAGCACTGTTATTATTATTGTTATTATTTATAAACCATAACATAACACAATATTACATGAATTATGTGGACAAAATTATCATACAAAATGAACTTATAATTTGTAAGATTATTTTTCAAAACAAAATAAAATATGTTAGAATATAATAGTGAAGTTTAAATAATAATTTTTTTAGAAATAATTTAAAAGGCTTTAGGAGTCATCCATAGTTTTCAAAATTTACATAAGAGTATGAAATATACTCTTTTCTGTGACTTGACCCTCCCCTGAAAAAGCACACAATAAAATGTTGATTTTTTTTCATTTTGTGATCATCATGTTATCTTCTTCATAAAATGGTACATGCCTACACTTTCATTTAAAGTTTCAACCAACTCCCCCTTAAAGTGTATGTTTTGGACTCTTTTGAAAAGGTTGAAAATTATGGATGGCCCCTAAGGTTGTAATAATATTTAAAAAAATATATATAGAGTAATTATAATATTTTATAATTTAGCCTAGTAGTTTACTTGCATACTAGTATTATATGCGTGGACCATCAAGGGAATTTTTTTACAGTAATGTCCATCTTACGTGCGGATCATCTGCAAAAAGTAAATCTACTATTGAAATGAAGTTACTAGTTGTTAGTGTGTATGCTTGACGAGCCAGAAATTAATTCCAAATAAGACGGCTGTTTAATTTAAAGTTTTAATTGAAGTTTTTTAAATGCTGATACTGTACAATCAAATCCATCCAACTTTACCAAGCCTAAACCTTGGACTTATATGACGATTTAAAGGCTGCAGGCTTAGTCCCAGTGAATCGTATCGAAAAAGGAGGATTCTGATGGTGAAACAGGAAGTCGTCTTATACGACATACAAAAATTGTCCAAAATTTTGCTCAAACTTGTGGGGGGGTTGTCTTATACAAGGATTGCCCTATATGGGAGAATATACGGTAGTTCACTTTTGACAATACAGTCTTGCCAATTGAGTTATTTTTTCTTGTCTCTGACTTTATGTTTTTATCAGTTTTATTGTTCTTTGGATCAAATAAATTCAATGAAATTGTAAATGTAAAAAAGGCAAGATTTTATCCTGCAACTATAAGACTTTTGAATACAAAACTCTAGATTCCTTCTTATGCATAGATTAATACTAGAGTGCATAATATGCTTATAGAAGTAGTCTGTACTAGTACACAGGAGAACATGTTTATTTGAACTGTTTATATTACATGCACTACATAGTATAAAATAATCAGAAATATTGTAAAACCTTGAATTGACGCCCTAGGCTTCCTTATTTTGCGAACTTTGGATGGCTTCTTTTCGAGGTTACTTTTGCAAACTAAAGAAGGGGGCTTCTTTTCAAAATGAATGTTGTAAATATTGTGAATTTGTACTACAAAACAATAAATAAGGCTACTGTAACATAAATCTGTATCATAGAGTGTATTTAACTGGTATTAAATCACCTATAAACCAAGCTTGTTTTGAATTTATTTTGTTTTTTTAAATTCATGTACCATGTATGTACTAGCTGTACAGTCACGAAAAGAAGCCTATACTTTCTTGAGAAGAAGCCCATGGGCTTCTATTCAAGACTAATTTTGCACACTAAAAATTGGGTGCTTCAATTCGAGATGGGCTTCATCTCAAGATTAAGCCCTTTGGGCTTCCATTCAAGGTTTTACAGAAATTAATTTATATTTTTATCAGTTTCTAATGAGTATTTTGAAAAAAAATAAAGATATGCCACAAGAAAATTTGGTAAGAAAAAAAATGAAGGTTTAAATTTTTGGAACCAAGAGTCGATACACTTTATGGAAATGAAACTCCACTATTGTCAGCAAATTAATATCAACAAATAGAAACCAATGGGTTTCATTTATGTAAGCCCCGCCCCTTGGATATTGTTGCTAAGGCCCCACAAGAAGACAGTATAAACTTTGTAAACTTGCGTTTGACTGCACATATTCCTACCTTAGCCCTGCCTATTAAATAACACATTTAAATGGGTATACCATGATAATAATACAATTGGATAAAAAATCACCCAATCAGAAACTCTGATGAGAATGTTATTTAATAAGGTGATAGAAAAAATTCATATCTAATTAGATGTAGAAAACATGTTGGGATTGGTAAAAACTCTTAGAACAAGAATTTTGCAAAAAAATTGGATTTTACTGTCCATGGATTTGGTATCACTGGTCTAGATTTATATGTTTATGTTGAATGATATCACAGTTTTTGGATTCTACATCTCTGGACTGGATTCACAATATTCTTTGGGTATTCCACGTCAACATGGTTTCTACAACACTGGACTAAATTAACAAGGTTCTATGTTAACACTGGATTCACATGCGTCTGTTCCATATTAACACTGTTAATATTTTTTAGTCACTGGACTAGACTCACAGGATCTTAACACTGTTCATAAATTTTATTTCACTAGATTCAGAATTTTTCATCTCGTTGCTATTGATGAATTATATATACATTGAATTTTACCACATTTCAATATATTCTTCCATTTTGAATACAATGTTGCTGTCATTGTCAGTTGTAAACTTTGTTATGTCCTTCATTATAATATGTTGTTGCCATGTTGTTTCTTCATCACAATCAATTACTTTGAGCATAATAGCGGAGAAGAATACAATTTTTGTTGGACAACGTGTGATTATTACTTGTGAACTAAAATTCTTTCCTAAAAACATTGAAAAGAAATATTTTAGACTACTACACAATGCTACACAAGTACATGAAAATAAGATATCTAAATTTTTTGAGCAAACAAGAAAGTATGCAACAGAGCAGAGCGTTACTTTACACCACCATAGCACATACAGGTTAACGATACAGAGTATTTTAGAGTCGGACATGGGATTATATCAATGTACCTACAATGAATCTAGACTTGTAATGTCTAAGGAAAAGGAAGTTAAAGTTTGGCCAATACCTCAGAATCCCAAATGTCAAGCATCTAAATCATACTACTTTGAAGGAGATGAAGTGATTTTGAAATGTGAAGCCAAAACTACATACCCATCTCTTGAGTTGGAGTGGAACTTAAAAGAAAACCCCTATGAAGGAAATCCTCACTACAATGTATTCATTGCCAAGACAAATATGAATGGTACATCTTATCATTGTATTATGACTGTACCTACATGGAGTTCAGTAGCACTTGTTTGTAAAGTTGTAATTTCAATCAAAAAAGTCGTCATCAATGTAACTGACATTATACTAGGACAGCCAGCAACACTGCAATGCATTGCAGGTAATAATAACATCTCTCTCAACTACATGTATACCTGGACATCAGAAACAAGCAGTGTGCAGGAAGCCATAAGGCTGTACAGCAAAGGTAGCAACAGCAACAACACAAACAGTCAATGCAAGAAAAACCACAGCAACATTCTAGCCATTGAAAGGATAACAGATGACATGAACAATACTGATATCACTTGTGAAGTTGAAGGGCTCAATATATCTATTGGCAGCCATTCAATTACACTCAATTTCAATGGACTATCTACAACTGCATCTTCATCTGTAGCTTCACCTGTATCTTCATCTGTATCTACATCTGTATCTACATCTGTATCTATCACAAAGAAGTCACAAAATACAACTTCCAAACAGAATGGCTTGATTATAATAATTGCTATCATTTTTGCATCCATCTTCATGATGATATTCCTTTGCTTTTTTGGAGTTATTTGCTGCCATCATTTTAAGAGATCTTCACATCAAGACCTTGATGTTGGTACCATTCAAGCGATTGTCAGTTATGATAATGATTCTTACAAAACAGTGCCACTGTCTGTCGTTGCTTCTTCAACCTCTGTGAGTAATCTCCGACATCACCTCTCACAACAGTTGATACCCAGCAATCCAATGACCTCAGCACCGAGCATAGTATCATTACCAGATGAAAGAATAAGGCAGCGTATACAGGCATCACAGGATACTAAGCCCACTTTACCACCAATCAACTCAATCTCATCATTTGAGTCAAGTGACGATGGGGCTCAATACACAGACAACGGCATTGTTGACATGTTAAATGACCCTTATTATGATGAGATAAATTTGACACATAAGAGAGATTGGAAATTGAGGAAACACAAGGAAGATTTTAGAACTGAAGTTGACCAAGACACAACTGTTCCAGCTTCCTTCAGGCCAAACCACACTATAATTAAGTCACCAATTGAGACACCATACGAAGAGATTAACATTAATAATGATAAGAAGACAAACTATGAATGGACAATAACAGAGAAGAGATGCACGTCATCAGAAAAAATAAGTCCTGATATCTATTATGAAAAAATACCAACTTTGAAGGTAAGTTATGAGACCAGACAAACGAACAATCTGTGTAACTCATATCTCGCAAAACAAGACTCCAGTATTTATTCAGAAGTAAACAAAAACCCAAAGCATGAAACAGCTGCAGATGCACCCGCAGATGTCAATGATGAAACAATAGCGAATGCTGAGGAAGAAGAGACTCATGATTGGGAGTTTGGGGAGTTGAAGCCATCTTTAAATGATACACCTACTAATTTTACCTCACAACCAAAGATAACTTCTGGTAATCAAATTTATCCAGGTCTTAAAGAACATATCTATACACAGGTTAACAGACAGTTTAAAACTAATAAAGGAGGAAAAGAACCATACCTAGACATTTATGCTCAGACAGTAGAGAACATCAGTAATGAAGGCAGTGAAACTGGATAGAGTGAAGAGTTCATGGAGCAATCTTCAATAGAACAAACAAATGAACTAAATGAATATCCAGCCACAAGCACAGCAGAAAAAGATTCATGTTGCTAATCAATTTAATTAATTATTAAATTAATTCTTTTTTATGCTAGATATCCTGTTCAGTATATATCTATTGTTCTCCCACAAATAATGCTTTTAGGAATTGAACCTAGGAGCCGGGCATTGGAAAGAAAGCATCTTAACCACCACTAAGCTTTTTATAACTCATAGGCCTTGGTTTCATTATATTACAATCTGGAAATTTTTACTGGTTGGCCAGTTATTTTTACCGGTAAAATCTACGGCTAAAACATTTTCAGGAAAACACTGCTTTAAACACCTCTATTGACAATATATGCAAATTTGCACAAATAAAATAATTTTAAGAAATAATGTGCATGTTTGAGAAATTTTGTAGAATAAACTATGTTCTTTAAAAAAATATTACAGAGTAAGCATTCAGCAAATTAATAATTTGTACATAATCTGGAAACTATGTAAGTAGAATAGAAAATTTTAAAAATGAAAATTATGTTATGCAGATAAGAATTCAATATTAATGCATAAAATTTATAATTTTTGAATCTTTTTAAATAGCTCCCTTGCAATATATATATATCGATAGATTTTCAGAATTAACCTTTTGGATAAAAAGGATCAAAGCAAGGTTTAGGTTTATATTGTGAGGTAGAAGATATTGCACTCTTAAATCTGAGCACATAACAGAAAATTTGTTACGTATTTGAGTACCCTTGTAACATACACTGAAAAATAAATATTTAAAAAGAAAAAAGAAATTATAATAAGTGCTCTGCAAATAGATTAATAGATTGTACATACAGAAATCAGAATACTAATAAAGTTCAATAGAAAATTTAAATATTAGGTTAAGTTCATGAATGTGAAAATTACTACATGCATTTTGAAATATAATCATAAAACATTAAAATAGTTTAGAAAATGTAGACACTGTGATATAGGCTCAGTGGTTAGGAGTAATCAAGAAAACGATCGAGTAGTATCAAAGAGGGAAAAAATGGGTGGACTTTGTAGAACACTACTAGACATGAATATTTTGTCCTCATATCTTGAGGACAGGTTGAAACATTAATGATTAAATAAAAATAGTGTTCTTTAAAGTCTACTCAATTGTTTCCTGTTCATTTCTCATTGTATATACTGTACTTAGGTAAACACATGGATGCCTCTGTATGTTATATATAATTAGATTAAATGCTAGGCTTTTTCCTTCCGTAAACCACATTTTCATATATTATAAAGATTTTGAATATTGTGTCTATATATTCAAGATGTTATCAAATATACTACTTGCAGTATAATTAGAAAATACAGTGATACAAAAAATAGTGATATATAATATAACTAATTAGCTGAATTTTCTTCTGATCAATGAGTTAACTATGTAAACATTTTAAGTGTGATAACATATTTCAAACAAATGTATAATGTGTGATAACACATTCCAAACAAATTTATAATGAAAGGCATCTAAAAGTGGAAAAAGAAAGAATCATAAAATGTTTCAGTATTTCTAAATTAAAAGAAATGTTTACTTACAGCCATATGACATGATGATGTTCCACATATGATAGCCAGTCTATTGGTTACTTTTTCATTTTCTCTGAATTTATCACTCACTCCTAGTATCCCTAATCCAGAAATAAAGTAAAACTTCTTTCAATATGGAGAACCTCTTGAACTGTTAACAAAACATGATATTAAACCTATGAACTCTACTCCCTTTTTAACTTTTCTCATAGTCTTAAAATCAAAAATAATTCTTGAGTCCTAGTAATATTAAACTTTCAATTTCCAGCCTCATCATGTCTCTTATTTGAAGTTCTGCATGTCTCTTACTGTCACATCAAACCTCTCTCAACAGTGGCATATCCAGAGGGTGCAAGGGACATACTGTACACACACCCACCCAAAAAGCGTGTGCCACCCCATTCGTTCCCCCCCCCCAACTGAAAATGTTTGAAACAAAAACCATGGTCAAGCAGTTAAAAAACACCTTATTTTGCAAAGGTAGCGCCCCTCAATTAATCCCCTACTTCACCTTTGTACTCCCATTCAGTACACCCATTTCAAGACTCCTTGATAAGCCATTGCTTTCAAAGCTATACAGATCAAGGATGGATACAGAGATGTCCGAAAAGGGGAGGGGTGTGCGCGAAAGTCATGCTGATCGAGATAAAATTACACTAGGGGGTCCGGAAGCATTCTCCTGCAAAATTTTTGTTTTCTAGATGGCCAAAAATAACCTCTGAGGCATTTTTGGCAATTAATTTTTCCTTTTTCTTTCTTTTTATTTTTACTTACCAAAACGGAGGACCGGGGCAGGCCCAGCCCCCCCCTAAATCCACCCCTGCAGATATCATATTTCAATCATATTTATAGAACTAATAAAAATATAAAAGGAAAATCATAAATTCATAAAGTTAATACAAGCACTTCATACCAATTCCGCCAGCATGTGCATCTATGATGGAAGCACCAACAGGAATGCCCTGAATGAGGCCTAAGTCACTGGCACCTTCAGCACTCAAACCATTCCCCACAGGCTCACCAGGGGCTAATGCAACATTCCCTATGGAAAAAAAAAACAAGCCACAATACTCAGCATCCGTATACCCATACATCAGACATCATGCTAGTATCGAGTGCCACTAAATAAGTCATGAAGACATACTTTAACATAATTTAGCCATAGTTAAACTGCTTTACAGAGGAAAAGAAAAGCTTAAAATATGCACAAGCAAAGTATAAGTACAAGCAAAAAAATGGCTCTAAAGTTTGTAAGCTGATCACCTCAAAAGCACAAACATTTATTTTGACAATTGATCATTTTGTCAAAACTGCAAGAAATGCTGTAATTTTTTTTTTTTTAAATGTATATTAAAATAATGTACTGTATATACCGAGAATGTTAACTATAACTGGCAGTGTCATTGTGCTTAAATTCATATAAGCGTAGTCCGTGACTACTTTAAGAGCCACAGGCGCTTAGCTGACATCATTCCACAATAACAGGTGCTGAAGAGAACCATTATAGTATCTAGTTAAACCCTACTCTTCCAAATGATATAATGGGTTCTTTAAAAGTGTACATGAGCCAAAGGTAATCACTGGACCTTCCGTTTTTAAGTCCTTATCTGAGAAGTCTTTGTTCTACCAACTGAACCCTGGGTGAGGAGTGGTTCAAACTAGCCCCGATGTTAACATTGTAGTGAACAGTACCCCTGCCTTACTACTCAGCCAACGCAACTCATCCAATGGCAGATGTTAATACCTGTTTTTAGGTTTTATATCAATAAGTAGGGTCTAAAGTTGGAAGAAGCCATTTCAAGATGTGGTTCACTGAGCTTTTTTAATGTTATTGTACTGCGCTTTGGCAGCTAATTAGGAAGACAATAATCTATTAAAAAAATACTGTATAGATTAGATTCTTCACAGACTCTATATACGAAAGTTTTCCAGAGTCTCAAGAGTATAATAAACTGTGTCGATTTCCGGAAGATTCGTGTGAACTGAAGGAGTCATTGGAACCTTGCAATAATATCACAACAGATTTCTTTAGTTTCAATATCCTTATTAAAACACAACTGCTCTTCCCTGAACTAACAAAAAACCCTGAATTGTAGTTTTAATATTAAAAGTTCAGATTTTCATCAAAAGAAAATTGCATTTCATACCTATTTTTGCTAAGTCATCTTGTAACAGTCCTTCTAGGCCAATTTGCTTCATAAACGACTCATCCCATTGGCTTGTTCCATCACAGTCTGCCCGATAGGCCCATTTGCAAACCAATGAGCAAAGAGATCTAAAAAATGTACATTATTTTAAAAAAATGTTTGGCAATTCAGTTTTTTAAAACATCAATAAAAATTTGTTCATGTCCTGAAAACTGTGGAAAAGTCTGGAACCCTACCAAGGCTCAATTCGGCCTCTTGGTTTGGACTTCCCCTTGTTGGATATGGTGAGCCCCCTGTCGACAAATTTTTGGAGGCAATCATCAAAAACATTAAGAAATTTACTCTTTACATGTCAGAATGCTTCTGCTCCATAGGACCCACTGAACTCCCAAATGTGCTTTTTCCCATGACTCCAAGCCTACTTGGATCCTGAAGCGGTGGCTCCAGAAATTTTGCCAACAATGGGTCTGACTTGTCTGACAGCAGGGTCCAAACCAAGGGGCTGACTAGAATCTTAGTCAGTTTCTTTAGTCGGTAGGGGCTCCAGGCGTGTCTGCGGGGCGAGGGGTTAAATATGTCTTGATTTAACCATTCTCGTCACCAAAATTTATTTATCCGTGTGAAATTTATTTCCCCTCGTTTCGCAGAAAAGTGTCTACTTAATAGGGGTGTCCCCCTAAATAGGGTGTCCCAAAGGAGGGGTCAAATGTATTTGCTTAATAATAATAATGCGACATTTATATAGCGCATATTGGAATAAACTAACTTTATGCGCTATACATTATCACCCCCAGTCAGCTATGGAATATATCCATAGAGAGTCAAACGTAAATAAAGTGCCTTGTCCATGGACACAGAAAGGGTATCTAAATCCCCGACCTCAGGGGCGGATCTAGAATTTTTCAAACGGGGGAGGGGGAAGGGGCACAAAAGCTTCAGAGTATATTAGTGAGTAATACAAAACACTGATATGCACTGAAATTTAAAAAATTTAGTGTGGAAATGGGTGTACCCCTCCCCCACTGGATCTGCCCCTGGACCTCAAAGTTGAGAGTCAATGTACAGTAAGAGTCTATACAAAGTATTCAGAGTATTATTAATACAACTGTTAAGCTGGCCGGCACTCATGCAGCCGATGGTCGTTGGCCAACGTGATTCTATGGACAACGCAACAATGTGTGCGCAACACATGACGGTCCACTCTGACTGCCAGCGACAATCAGCAGATGCCGTCTGGAGTTGGATTCGTCATATGATGCAGTGAGTGCCTGGCTATATTTGGCAATAATAATACTTCCATTTTCAATTGAAAGTTATTAAATTTAAAAAAAAGTGAACATTGAATTTTTTTATTTTCATAACACAGAAAGTATATCTTAATATAATTGACAAATATCTTCAAAGCTCTGTTCAAAGTATCACATTGTATGTGAAAATTACCTGGGATTTACCCATATGTATACTATATAAGGGTCCCAAGGCACCTAAAAAGTTGTTGGAGTCTCCCAACCATAGCGAGTTGGCAGAGCTTCTTGGGTCACAGTGCGAAATTCTAAAACACATTAGAACAAGGGATTAGCTCGACCCCACCAAATCTACGCCCCTGTATACTGACCAGCACTGCAGGCTCTGCTGGAATTTCAAATCCTCTGTTGAAAACAACTTTAAACCTGTCTAATTCAAATGACAAGGTTAAATGAGTATGATATATCTATCGTAAGGTATCTTATGGCTTTTATTCGGTTCTTAGATGAAAGATGATTGGATGAAAAATGAAAACCAATTACGTGTAAATTCTAAGCAGTTGACTTGTGCACTGAGATGCGACAGACGCCTAATAATATTAAAACAAACAATACTTACTGTTATAACAATAATCTTAATAGCTACTTGCGGCAGACATCTTAGAAAATTAAATTATCTATAAGACTCTAAAATGCTAAATGAAACAAGAAAAAAACATTTCCTTTATAGTTCTAGCTAGGGTATGCAGTATACTACTTCCTTGCTTCCCTTGATGGTCCATCACCAATTTATGTACAGTATATATCTTAACCTACCTTGTGGTTGATCCAGTTGCTCGGAAAGTCATGTAATCTGGGAGGTCGAAGAAATAACCTGCTCTTGCCCAAGTGACTGGAAGACTCTGAGAATTAATATAGAAATGTCTGTGAATTCTGACAAATTATTGATGACGTATAAGAGAGTAACAACCTCTCATTGTAAACGTGTTAATTATAAGATATGTCTGAGTTATATGAAAGAAGGCGTCTGGGAAATTCCGAGAACTGATAGTTTTCACCATGATTCAATTGGCTCGTCGTAGTCACATGAACAATAATTAGGCGTGTCTAATCACAAAATGATGAGCATGTGTTTTGTGCTGCAAACGATACATTCAATGGAGAAAAAGTGTCGGCGCTACGGGCGGTGGGGGGTGGGGCTACAGTTCCCCGTTGGGAAGGTCTTGCACCCCTGTCAGGAAGAAAAACCACATTTCGTCAAGGAGAAAACAAAAATTCTATGTATTTTCTACATATTAATAGACTCTAAAATCGATTAAATAACCCTTTCAAACCCCTAAATTTTCATATTTTTGCGGGACTTCGCTCCCTGAATCACTTTCAATAGATTTTGAGTGACACCTGACCACGCCAACATTTTTCTCGTTGGGGACATCAGCCCCCACTGTCAGGGACCTCTGACAACCCATCGGGCAAATCCTCGCTCCGCCCCTGGAAAAAGCTGCTTTACCTCTTTCAACCAGAGAAGCTTTGGTGGTTGCATCTCCAAAGACATAGTGCCACCAACGTACTTCAAGACATCATGTTCTGTGGCATTGATCACTTTGGCTTGGGCTTCGGCACGGTGGTCCATCCACATTATAATATTTTGCTCATTACTCCCTAAAATCAGTAAAAATAAGTTATTTGTTTTTGATTTGACAGAATCACCATAATGGGTATCACAAATATTTTACTTTTGGTAAAATAAAAAAAAAAACATACAGCTGCAGACCAGATTGTTGCCATTTACTTGGTTGGGTCATATTCAATTTATATTAAGCAAAAACATGTGACATGCCTAAATATGGTCATGATGACATCACATCCATTTAGGCACATCATGGCTATATGAGCATACAACAGTTTTTTTGTCAAAGAAAATTTATAATTCTGGAAAACGGACCAAACTTGGCTGGGGCTGGGGCCGGGGCCAGCCCAGGGCCCCTGCCAGGGTCCAGGGGCAGCTGTTTCAAGGTCCACATCTGTATCATAGTAAATGTGGAGGAGTGCAAGGAAAAGAATTGTGTTAAGAAAGTTAATTGATAAAAGACTGCTTTGAGTATTGAAATGCACACAAGCACGCCCTGGTAACATAAAATTGAGGGCGCTGATATGCT
The DNA here is from genome assembly GCF_011630105.1 of Anneissia japonica. Taxonomy (NCBI): domain Eukaryota; kingdom Metazoa; phylum Echinodermata; class Crinoidea; order Comatulida; family Comatulidae; genus Anneissia; species Anneissia japonica. Next base: position 85,035 of record NW_022707033.1, read on the forward strand.
TGCTCAAAACATGCATATTTTTCAAAATGAATATAAATAAATGTAGACCGGTTTTTACAGACGCTGAGAAGCTTGCGGAAGATTCATCGTTTGATTCTTAGTTTTGACAATCTAGGCCTAGTTCTAGTACCTGTAATGCCATGATGAAAAAGATTTAAGACCGTTTTAAGTCTCAACCGAGTAGGTTTTAAAGTTTAAGATGGCTAACTGGTTAGACCGTGCTAAAGCAATGGTCTATAATCATAGACCAGTAGTGACATCACGATTAAACCCGGCTAAGCGTTTTGTCATCACAAACCTTTGACCCTCTTCTGAGCATATCTGGCACGGTCATTGCACCTTTATATTTTATATCATTATGAGATATCCTTGTGCATTTGTTATAATTATGAGGAATTTACATACAGGTAAATTATAGATTTACGCTCTGTTGAAATTGAAACTATTTGGTCACACTAAAGCTTGGCATCATGTCACTACGTTGTATGACCATTAGCCAACGAATCCAACTTCGCTCCCTGTGAGCATTAGATGACGCGATGCCATCAGGTGATTGTCAGTCTAAACGGATGGTCATTAAGAATGATCCATGGCATGCACATCTAGTTAATGTCATTAACAGACTGAGTATCATTCTTTTTGGTCAAATGAAGTTTAGCCTGGCAAGCTGCATTTGGCGTTACAGATGAGCTCTTGCTGGCAAGGTTTGACCGATTTTCAGTTCAGGATATAAATAGATTTTGCGTAAAAGTGTGACTTAATCTCAGAAATTTCTAATTTACAGGAAAACATCAGAATTAATATAAAAACATTGATAAGCCAATTCACAGTTAAAACTGCGCATGCTCATATCAAAGGTCTCAATTCGACATAACACTGCACACACAACATACGAGCATGCACAGTTCAAACTATGAACTGGCTTATTAGATTGTGGAAGTAAGAATGCCACAAAGCCTGTCACTGCTAACAAAAGTTTTGGTTTGGCTTTATACCTAAAGCGCATGCCTATGCTGTATAAATAATCACATATGATCACAATATGAGTATTAACACGGGGAATGGTGAGTGGCTGATGGAAGCTAATTTAATTATATTTTGTCAATTGTTGAGCTGAATAAATAACTTAAATGAAATCAAATTGATGTTATTCCAATTTTGTTGGAATATTTATATTTTGCACTTGCAATGTTGAATAAATTATTTGACTGTAACCTTATCAAGAATTATGATTTGAGGCTTGCCATTCCAACACCAGTGTATTGTCGCTAATTGATAAACATAAGAATGCACGGCAGTATTATATACTTTAGAACATGGAAGTTGTATTCAATACGTTCATTCATAACTTTAGCAATAGTAAATCGATGCCAGTAAATGACATATCATTTTACAGCTTATAATGTGGAGAATAAGGATATATTAAAAAGTCAATTTTCATTTGTTGGTCACTGATACTGGTTTTTGGATGGCAAGCCTTATTTATGAAAAAAAAATAAGTACCTACCAGAAGGACTAACAGTGAGTGGCTGAAAACTGGTGTCAAGGGCAACAAGGGAACATGTTGCATCAAATCCAATTCCATAAATAGTCTTCTTATCAATTTTTTCTGTCACTTTCTGTTCGAAAATTACAATAATGAAAACTGATGAATTTATTGTACATAAAAAGAACGATGAAAAACCTTGTTTCTACTCATCCTGATATTAGAATTTTCTAGGTCTATTACTTTTCTTTTTCTTGCATATGACTGGCAACAGCAAAACTTGACTACTTCTCAGTTTTCATTTATTTATTATATTTGTTTACTTTTTCCCCCTTTTTTTATTTATATCTTTTATATCATTATTGTTTTTATTAATTTATTTATTTATAAACAGTATTTATATAGTATTTTTGTTTATTATATATTTTAAGTTTATTTTCATTCTTTTAAATTGTAATTACCAATATTTATCGGTACCAATTTTTAACATTGTTGTATAATTATAATTATTCATTGCTTCTTCCCAACCACAGTTTGGGAAAGCTGGCCCCTCTCGTCACAATTCGTCGGGGAGAAAAAAATTATAATGTATGTATTTTCTACATATTAGTAGACCCTAAAATCGATTAAATAAAAGCTTTTGAAATCCTTAGATTGTCAAAATCTTCAAACTACTTTCTAAGTATTTTGAGCAATGCCCAACCACGCCCACTTCGCTCTCGTCACTGACATCCCATCAGAAATCCTGGCACCACCGGTTTGCTTTAATTCTATCCTTAATTCTAAGTTTGTAAATTTATGTCATATGGTTTGCATTATGATCAGAATCTGACAGATCAAATGAAAATCAAAAGCATCATTACTGTATTTGCAATGCATTTTCTGATGGAAAGCAAAACTATATTTTGAATTTCTCAGTTTATTTTTAACAACTGAACTTAACTTAAGCCTCCAAAAATCTTAAAAGCACAGCGGTGCTTATGGTACTTCTTAATTTTTCACATATTTATTTTATTTATTTACTTTTTCCTTTTTCTTATATTTATTAATTTTTATTAATATGTATATAAACAGTATTTATAAACAATATTTACATAGTATATTTTTTTAATATATATTTTTAATTTTTTTTTAAATTGTTATTACCAATATCTATCTGTGCCAGTTTTTAACATGCTGTATAATATTATAAGTAGGCCCTAATATTTGTACTTTTTCCTTAATTAATTATTGTTTATTTCATAAGGCTTCCTTATGACAATAAATGTCAAAATCTGATCAATTCAAATTCAGAAACATCATTACTATATCATTGCATTGTCTGGTGGAAAGCAAAACTAAGTTTTGAATTTCTCAGTTTGTTCGCTTTCTTGAATATGACAGGCAGCAGCAATCTTAAAAACTACTCCTTAGTTTTTCATTATTTATTATATTTATTTACTTTTTTGAAATATATTTTTTTATCAATATTTTCTTTATCTATATTTATAAAGAGTATTTACATAGTATTTTTATTTATTATATATATTTAAGTTATTTTTATTTTTTAAATTGCTATTACCATTATACCTCCATTTTATTACCAGTATCTATAAGCACCAGTTTTTAACATGCTGTAAAGTCTAAAGCTTTGTCCATACTATCAAATTTTATTTGACAAAAAATTGTTGTATGCCCATATATGGTCATGATGTGCCTATATATGGTCATGATGTGATGTCATCATGACCATATTTAGGCATATCACATGTTTTTGTCAAATAAAATTTGATAGTCTGGACAGGACTTTAAAAGTAGGTCCTATTGTTTGCTATTGGTTACCTATTGTTCGTTTATGTACTTTTAATTATTAATTATTATTATTTATTTATTTCATAAGGCTTCCTTACGACAATAATAATAATTCAGGAACTTGTACCATGCCTTTTGCCAAGGGATACAAGGTGCAAGAAAAATAAATAAAAAAATATAACCAATTGGTGATCAACAAAGACACCAGAAATGAAAAAAAAAAAAACCAGAAAAATGTGGACAGTTAAGTGAGATGAAAAATAAAATGATCAGAATCTGACATTTATCAAATCAAAATCAGAAAAATGTGGACAGTTAAGTGAGATGAAAAATAAAATGATCAGAATCTGACATTTATCAAATCAAAATCAGAAGCATCATTACTGTATTTCACAATGCATTGTCTGATGGAAAGCAAAACTAAATTTTGAATTTCTCAGTTTGTTTTTAAAACACTTCAACATCAAGAACTTGATCTGACAGATCAAATGAAAATCAAAAGCATCATTATACTGTATTTGCATTTTTTTTAAAATTGTTATTACCAATATCTATCTGTACCAGTTTTTAACATGCTGTATAATATTATAAGCAGGCCCTATTATTTGCGTTTATGTACTTTTCCTTAATTAATTATTGTTTATTTCATAAGGCTTCCTTATGACAATATTATGTCAAAATCTGATCAATTCAAAATCAGAAACATCATTACTATATCATTGCATTGTCTGGTGGAAAGCAAAACTAAATTTTGAATTTCTCAGTTTGTTCGCTTTCTTGAATATGACAGGCAGCACCAATCTTAAAAACTACTCCTTAGTTTTTCATTATTTATTATATTTATTTACTTTTTTGAAATATATATTTTTATCATTATTTTCTTTATTTATATTTATAAACAGTATTTACATAGTACATTTGTTTATTATATACTGTATATTTAAGTTATTTTTATTTTTTAAATTGCTATTACCATTATACCTCCATGTTATTACCAATATCTATAAGTACCAGTTTTTAACATGCTGTAAAGTCTAAAGCTTTGTCCACACTAACAAATTTTATTCGACAAAAAATTGTTGTATGTCCATATATGATCATGATGTGCCTATATATAGTCATGATGTGCCTATATATGGTCATGATGTGATGTCATCATGACCATATTTAGGCATGTCACATGTTTTTGTCAAATAAAATTTGATAGTCTGGACAGGGCTTTATAAGTAGGTCCTATTGTTTGCTATTGGTTACCTATTGTTCGTTTATGTACTTTTAATTATTAATTATTATTATTTATTTATTTCATATGGCTTCCTTACGACAATAATAATAATTCAGGAACTTGTACCATGCCTTTTGCCAAGGGATACAAGGTGCAAGAAAAATAAAAAAATATAACCAATTGGTGATCAACAAGGACACCAGAAATGAAAAAAAACCCCAGAAAAATGTGGACAGTTAAGTGAGATGAAAAATAAAATGATCAGAATCTTACATTTATCAAATCAAAATCAGAAGCATAATTACTGTATTCACAATGCATTGTCTGATGGAAAGCAAAACTAAATTTTGAATTTCTCAGTTTGTTTTTAAAACACTTCAACATCAAGAACTTAAACAGGAAAAAAAATCAGTAATAATTAATATGATATTATTTTTCTACTATCTAAGCATTTTTTCTGATCATACAAATAGTTTACCCAATACATTATTGGGTAAGGCTGTAAAAAATTATAACTGGGATTAACTTTGTAAACTTTGAAAAAAATATTGAAGCTGCTATGTTAAATAAAATGTATAATTCATAAGTAATATAATTAATTATAATAACCACCCACTTCACAATAGACCTTTCCGAAGTGTCAATCAAATTTAACAACGGACTAATCAGAACAGCGCTAGGAATACGCACGCGTCTTACAAACACACGTGTTGTCCCACAAACGCACGTGTTCGCGTATGTTTTAACACTGCCGTCTTGTGGGACCTTAGCAACAAAATCCAAGGGGCGGAGCTTAGCGGAAAGGTCCATTAAATCAGTCTTAGCAGATCCAGTAGAATTGTTACCATATAAGTTAACAAAAATCAAATAGAAAAGACTCATTTATTCTTAGTACAATAAATATGTTAAAAGATTTGTTAGATAATTTTACTTTTCACATTTTAGTGTTTTCTGTGCAATATGTGCTCTTGTTTCTTATATATTTCAGTAGCTCCATAAAACCTTGAATCCCAATGGGCTTATATCTCGAGAAGCCATCTCAAATTTCAGTCCTTCTTTAGTTTGCAAAAGTAGTCTTGAAAACAAGCCCATCTCAAAAAGAAGCCTGTGGGTTTAATTCTTTTCAAGATAGCATGTCCTATCTCGGAAAGAGGCCCATTCAAAGTTAGCAAAGAAAAAAAAAAGAAGCCCAGAGCTTCAATTCAAGGTTCTACAGTATTTTAATTCATTGTACCTTGACTCAAGCAAATTTTACATGTATTACATCATATTACAATTACTGTATATGATTTAACTTGATCTTGTTCATCTCATGAAAAGAAGTCTTCTTTTTCCAGTAGAGTGTAAACTTCATACTTGAAGACTAGCACTTAATTGTATGTACTGGCCTTCAATTAAACATGTGGTTTTAACATATTACAACCCAGATATTTTGAAGCGCATGGAAATTTTGAAACCTGGACTTCACATTTGAATAATTAGTTGCATAGCCTAATTTAGAATGATGGAAGTTAAAGATTTGTATCCCCACAGTTTACTTTTTCTCTAAATATCGAGTTGTTTTTAAATGTTTTAAAATCAAGTGTTTAAATGAACGAACATAAAAATGTACCTTGACAACTTCACAACAGGCTGCCCAGATATTTTCACTTGATTGTTCATAATAACCAGGACAGGGTTCCCAAATACGAATGGCGACATTGTCTGAAGCCTTGATGATGCCATTGTTATCAACAACAGCAGCTCTTACACTGCCAGTGCCAACATCAACACCCACAAAAAAACAATCTTTATCTATCATGTTAGTTTAACTATAAGAAATAACGCAAAAAGTATAAGAAAGGTATTCAAAATCGTATCCTGTAACAACATTGACTGCATGGGATGGGTGAGCAAGTTACTGTATGTGTTGAAACCCAAATTTATGTGGGTGCCAAAAAAATGGGCTTATTGCGGCTCAACGCGGATGCACTTATTGATTACCAAAATAATAATATGTTTTAGTACGTTATGTAACTGGGTTTGAAAAAAATGGCTGCGCCCACAAGCAAGAGTTTGGAGGTTGTTTTTCAGCTAATGTTTTCATAATTCTAGAAAGTCAAACCGTCAATACAAATGCACATTTAAATCTGTCGTAGGTCTGGGCTGACACCCAAGTTCCTAACATGCTAGCTACCGATGTACACGATTTGTAGGCCCAGCCTAGTAGTAGTAGTAGTAGCAGCAATAGGAAGTGTGAAAGGCCTGGCCTGGCCCGGCCTCAGATTAGTAAAGTAGCCTAGGGCGGCCTAGGGTAGGTTAGTAGTATTCTGTCTAGCCTGGTCTAGGCCCAAGCTGACAGGACATACCATCACTGGCTAGGCCTCGGTTAATATTTAGGTGGGCAAGAGAGTGACCTTCCATATCATATGCATTGATTGTTAGTTTTCACGTAATATGGCCATCTGTCCTACTTATAAGCAAAATATTTTTTCTTCATCAGTTTATTAAAAAATTGAAATCTTGATCTTGATAGAGTAATTGAAAAACTCCGGCTGGAGTATCATCACTCAAATGTTTGGATAGAAAAACACTGTCAGTATATTTCTTTCAATAATTTAAACTTATTTGACTATTTTTAATCCTAATATGTTTAGTACTACTGTACTAAGCTCATGTAACCATTATATAAGACAAATTGTATCAATTCTTTTTCATTAAAGTTTCCAAAATTGCAAAATGATCTCATAATACGAGCTGCAAGAGGAGAAAAAACTGAGCGTGTTCCAGTTTGGGCTATGCGTCAGGCTGGCAGATATCTTCCAGGTAATTATCAAACTTTATTGCTAGAAACTATTTATTTAGTTACATTTAATGTTATTAAAGAACTAAATTTGCTTTAAAATATTTACGAAAAATAAACAGTTCAAAATTCCCCTCTCCTAGACCCCACCGGCCTCTGTCAGACCCTCTGGTTCGACACCTAAGTGCCCTTTCGGGCCAATTCTGGTACCAGTACAACAGCTTGTGCCCTCTCCCGTTTTTTTTTTCTGTTAAGGTGTACATCCTGTGGAATTGCCATCCTAATCTTGGTATCTTTTTTATTCAGTACAAAACAAAAAAAATGGTGGCAAAATAAAATTTCTTCGCAGCCAATGGCTGAATTGGGAAAATTTTTTACAAAGCCAATTAACTAAAGTTAAAAAAAATATAAATATAATATTTGTATAAAATATATAAATACTTTACATTAAAAAATACATTAAAGATGCCTTCCATATACCTACAGCCTGTAGACTTCCCCTGATTTCTTATTGAACTTTTTTTCTTAGAAATTTTTACCTTTTCTAGGCATATTTTATTGAAAGAAAATGAATAAAATGTTTTGGTGGGTTACAGACTTTTACTACAACAATCCTTAAAGATGTATTGTTCCATGCAAAATATCAAAAACTCATAAAAATCATTTTTGAAATTAACTTGCTCATTTTGAAATAACATGAAGATTATCAACTTGAATTTACAGCGAAAAATGGTAGAAACACTTCTTCAAAGTGTTTTATTATTTTTATTATTATCCAGTATAAGAATCAGGGTACACATTTTCTAAATTCAGTCATTTCTATGCTCTCAGTTAGTAATTTGTATGTTATTGCAAAATGAGCAAGTTAATTTCAAAATTATTTTTTTAATATTTTTCATTATCAGGGGACAATACGTATTTAATTTCATTACCAGAATCTATGCAAATATAGAAGCTATTTTGGTTTTTATGTGTTTGTTGATTGGCAAGGAAAATAATTTTTGTTTTAATTATTAATTGAAAATTAATAGTTTGTATGACATATACATATATATTTAAACCTAAGAAAACCTCAAAAAATGTTGAGTGGGCTCGCGAGGGCTAACTCTAAAGAAAATGGTTGAGCGCAGCACATGCAACATGAGCGAATATTCGCGTGAGCAAGCGTTTGTGTCGCAGCGGCGCAGTTGGTCATGCTAACAGTCTTTACTCTGTTGTCAGGTTTATTTGTTTCATTTAATTCTTTACCATACAAATTTTGTATTTTGTTGAATGACAGTGTATTCATCTTGTTGAATAAATCAGTACTCAACAAAGCTTTTGTTTTACAGAGTTTCGTGAGATGCGTGCAGAGCATGATTTCTTTAACGTTGTACAGACGCCATCACTGGCATGTGAGATTACACTTCAGGTGAGAATTTAAGGTTATTTATTTATTCAGGTCTTAGTATATTTTAATGATTTTAATAATCACTGTTTTAATGTTATATTCATCATATTTAGTTTCTATTGCATTCTCTGTATTTTAATGTACATTATGTAACTCCTATTTTGTTTGAATTCCACGAGTGCCACTGATACAAAAGTGTATATTCAATAAAGATTATTGATATAAAATAATTAACTACTAAGATGCCCAAGTTTTGAATATTTGTAACACTTTATGTAAACAAAAAATGTCCTTTACTGTTAGATCTGGTTTAGATTTTTCCTGATCTTAAAAATTAAATTTCTGTTGCCAGTGAGCAGCATATTGAACGTTTCCAAAGTAGGCCAGTTAAATTTATTGTTTAATGTGTATTGTATAGATTCCAGTTGTATATAGATATTTTTTAAGTATGAATTAAAATTATATACACTACACTACTGTAGGCAAATGATTAATATATGGGATATACTGTTTTCCTATGTTTTCAAAATTTCAGTACATCATGATGATTTGTTTCCATGTTTCAAAAATACAAATGAGACATATCTTTACTAAATACTTGGATATGATGAGAGTGTTAAATATCAATTTCATTGAATTGGATTAAAAAAATAAGTTGCACATACATGAGTTGTGAGAATTATACTTGGGGTTGGGGGCCTATACAAACTTAAAAGAAAAGAAAAAGAAAACCCACAATTTGGCAGGGAGAAAAAAGTATATCTATTTTGTATGTTATTAGTAGGCTATCTATATATAAAATTGATTAAACAAGCCTCTGAATCCCTTAAATTGTCATATTTTTTAGGGGACTCTTCCCCCGGACAGTTTCAAACATCTTAATCGACACCCAACCACGCCCACTTTGATCTCATCAGGGACCTTGCCTCCCTCCCCCCCAAATTGTACCTTGCCCCTCACTTGCCCTCCCAGATTTGAGATGCTGTTGCTGCCACTGCATTTATGATGGTTCCCTTGGGAAATGCATTTGCTATTAGGGGAGTTGAGGTCTGTTGTTAAGGAGAGGTGAGCTTGGCTTGTTATGGGAAAATGAGATTGATGTTCGGTGAAGTAAAAACAGCACGACCTTAAAGTTAGACTGGCTCACAGTACTGATGCTGATAGTTGTAGCCGTCTAATTACAGACATTCGGCAGCCATTGACATATGTTGGTTTTAGTAGACTGCATATCATAAAGAGAGACCTGTGCACAAAAAATGATCAAACATACAAATATTGAAAACTGAATGCTATTTACAAAATTGTTGTCAGTGTTATGTATTGATGTTATTTATTTTTGTCTAAATAATCAATATAATTAATTCTTAATGTAGCTATTTCTTATCTTAGCCTATTAGACGTTTTCAACTAGATGCTGCTATTATTTTTTCTGACATCTTGGTCATTAACCAGGCACTAGGGATGGAATGTGTTATGGTACCTGGCAAGGTAAGCCTCCCTACCTCCCATACTATTGCAATTAAATTATGTTTGCTATTTACATCTTTCCATATTCAAGTTTGAGAGTAGGCTTTTACCTAGTCACCATAAAATGCAAACATTTGTTGGTATACCAGCAAATGTTAGATAAATCTAGCCTATTGTAGGCCTTACTCAGGGGCGGATTTAGGGGGGGGGGGGTGGCCTGACCCTGCCCCTTCTCTCCCCCCCCCCCCTTTTGGGAGGTAAAAAAAAAAGAAAGAGAAAGAAAAAATGATAGCCCAGAACGCCTCAAATGTTATTTTCGGGCGTTTAGAACACAACAATTTCGCGGAGGCATGCCCCCCGGACCCCCTAGGACAGTGTTGTCTCGATCGGCCCAACTTTTAGCCCCCCCTTTTGGGCCCCCCCTTTTGGACATCTCCGGATCCACTCCTGTTACTAAGTTCAACCCTGCCCTTTTTTACATCTTAAGATATAAAATTATGTACAGTATTACATTAAAGTTAATTTAATTTAGAAATTGTTTTACTTTTCATTTTAGGGACCAACTTTTCCTAATCCTATTGTAGAGCCGGATGATCTGAAGAAGCTAAACAAGGATGTTGATGTGAAAGAGAGACTGAATTACGTATTTTCCGCTATAACATTAACCAGACAAGAACTAAAGGGAAAAGTCCCTCTCATAGGTTTTGCTGGGGCACCTGTAAGCCATTCACCTACAGTTACTATGTTAAAGCGTTTTTTGAACTTTCTATTAGAAAGTTGGAAATTAGAAAGTTGGAAGAAATCCCTTCCGTGAGATCTGGTTAAATGAACTTTCTTAACATATTTAATTTTATTTTTGCTACTCAGGGTGACTCCCATCGGCACTGATTTCCATGAGACAATTGATAATAAATAGTAAAAGCATGCAAATATTATGAATTTTCAGGAGATGGGTTATTTTCTGGAGATTCCTGCTTATGGGAGTGTGGGAGGCCATCCCAATTTTTGGGAGAATCCTGCAACTTGCAACCCCTGAGCTAGGTCTATGAGCTGTCTTGCTGTGTTTTTCTGTGCTAATGACACAATATTATGCACAAATTTGTGGGCATTTGGTTAGTTTGTGGGAGATTTTTGCTCAGGATTGTGGGAACCATGGCGATTTCCAGGAAACTCACTGCAAGAGACTTAGCTGAGACTTGTGTTGGGACCCCAAGTTAACCCAATGTATAAACAACTGCACTATACTGCTTTAATTTATTTAAAACTTTCTTTGTTTATATTTACCAGTGGACTCTAATGGCTTACAGTATAGAAGGAGGAGGATCAAACACATATGCCAAATCCAAGAAGTGGCTTTACACTCACATTGATGCTAGCCACCAGTTTCTTCAAATGCTCACAGATGTCATTGTACCCTACCTTGTCTGCCAAGTAGAGGCAGGTGCTCAAGTAGGTTGAACAACTGTCGTATTTAATACAAAGTCCACCCGGTAGGGTTCATGGGAAGATTTTGTATGGCCCAAACCCCTATCTTTAGAGGTTTAGTATAGAAATACATTTTGTGGGGCTAGTAAGTTATAGTTAGTAGTATAGTAACTTTAACTAATTTTAAATAAGCAATTTGATGTCATAATGTTTTAGAGGGTTATTTTTTCAGATTTTAACATAGACTTCCTATATTTAATTACTATTATAATTGTTATTGTTAATAGTATTATTATTATTATTATTAATCATTATTTTGTGTCATTATGTATTAGCTTCTACAAGTATTTGACTCCCACGCTGGAATCTTAGGTAAAGATATATTCTGTGAATTTGCTCTTCCATACTTGAAACAAATTGCTACAAGAGTCAAAGAATCACTCAGGACAAAGTCTATAGAACCTGTTCCAATGGTAGGTATTATTATTGTTAAGAGTATTATTGAAGCATTGAATATCATTATAAGAAGAGAGGACTGACTTCAAAACTTTCCAATGCCATTCATGGTTGTGCTGTTGGGTAGACACATTTTTCCTGAATACCTCGTCCTTAGGATGGGACATTAAGTCGGATAGTCTGTGTGTGCATAAAAAAGAACTCAGTATATTATTTAAAATGAGATTGTCTTCCAGTGTTCTGACCAGGATAGGTGCTGCACTACAATATGAATTTCCTTGCTGATTTTGAACAAGGACCATACTTATAAATTAATTACATTTACAGAATAAGCCATCAAAGAGGTTTGGCTTGATTTCATTATTGGCATTTCTTTTTAATTTTGTTGTATTTAGATATTATAAAGAATTAAAATATTCTTTAAATTGAAAAAATTATTAAATGTTGCACTACATCAATATATTTTTCCTCCTTTTTCTCACTAGATTGTTTTTGCAAAAGGTGCCCACTATGCACTAGAAGAACTAAACAACAGTGACTATGATGTTGTAAGCCTAGATTGGACAATACTACCTCAGCAGGCAAGGTAGGGATCTGGTTGCATTATTGACAGGGGTGATGAGCTTTTTGGAGGCCCTCTAATGCCATTTTCAAGTCGTATGTATACATAAATGAAAGATTAATACATCAATGATCATAATTGCTGATGGCTCTAGATGTTTCCTTGTTTTCATTATAATCTGCTAAGGCCAAAGCAGGCTATTATTGAATTGGTTGCTGTTCTGATTCTTACAGATTTTCTTTCAGTAGTCACAAAATTTTAAAAAATGATCCATTCTTTAAGTAGCAAGTAACATTTTGTAGCTGAAAATATTTGAAATGGAACATAGTTGAAAGCCTATAATGTGATGTTTCTTGGGTGTTCAAATCACAACTGTAACTTTTCCCAAATTTTAAATAAATATACTGTAACAAAAATGGTAGTTCTTGTTTTTTATTCAGTCCCACTCTCTCTTCTCTTTTCTTGTTCATGTGATCCACAAGTGAGATCAGTGCTGCTTCACTGAAAATGTTATCACGTTAAAGGCAGAATAAATGAATAAATACATTACTGTCATTTTTTGTTACATATTTTTTTGTTTTCAGGAGCCTCACTCCTAATGTCAGTCTTCAAGGCAACTTAGATCCCTGTGTAATGTACTGCACCAAGGAAGTCATTCAAGCTAAAGTCGAGAAGATGCTTTCAGAGTTTGGTTCCCAAAGGTATATCGCAAACTTGGGGCACGGAATGTACCCAGACTTCATGCCAGAGAGCCTGGAAACATTTGTAAACTCAGTCCACGAGATATCAGAGAAAATGAACCAATGAAAATTATTCTTAGGAGAATCAGTGGCAATTTGATTAATATTGCTATATAGAATTTTTTATACATGATTTATATAACAATATTTTTATATACTTTAAAAATATTAAGTGTATTTTAATTTTATTCAGAACACAATTATCAATGTGATGAATGAACAGGATCAGAATAGCAAATCTAATCACTACACAAGAACTATTTACTTATTTATTTATATTTCTTGTTTATACTCAGAAAACTATTGGGTATCTAACTACAGTTCTCCCTCTGTTCCCAGTTATGCTGTCCATACAATCAATCTGATCATCATGGCCATAAACAGACAAATCACAATTTTTGTCGCATAAAACTTGGTAGTGTACGCATTAGAAATAAACATGATTTTTTAAATTGAACTGAACGGTAAGCATCTATAAGCTGCAGTTTCAGTATTAAGTATAAATATACTACCAAAGTTTTATAATGTTGATTTTCAAAAAAAAAATAAATAAATAAAGGAGTTTGAAGTATTAAAAGAAGTAAATAGAAATTCATTTGCGAAGGGAATCTACTGGTAGTGTAGAAAAAAAAGTTTTTCTTATCTAAAATACAGTGAGTTTGAAAAAAAAAATTGAAGTCAATTTGTGCTGGTGCAGTGACACTTGAATTGCAAGGCCTCTCACGTTTCAGAAGACTAAAGTCTTTTCATTAAACATACAGGTACTTAATATTTACATTTATACTCAACAGAGTCCAAAAGTCTGAAGCCAGTCAAATATAACAATTGTATATAATAACCATTGAAACCATAACTCTGGAGAATATGGTTTACATTAGAAAAAAAAAACTATTTTTAAATCAATAGTTTCATTATCTGTTGATATACTGAACAAATTAACTTTCAATGCAATTAATAAAGTGATTTGAACTCGGAAAGATGTAACGTGATACAGTATATTCTCATCCGAAACAAAATAGAATCTAAAAGATGGCATAAATTTTTACAAGTTTGCAGGGCTGTAGAAAACTAAGGGTGGGTCATAAATATGGTAAACTCTAAATAATAAGAGTGAATGTAAGGATGGTCAAGGGAGTCAATAAAGATGGGTGGAGGGCCATTAAATTAGCTCCGTCCACCATAATACATCCCCGAGTTTGGCATTTTAAATGCTATATAATGAACATTTAATGATGATGACATAATTAATGTTGAAATATTGAATCCCAACACGATGGCGTGCATTTCGATACTTGGAGTATGTATTATACTTTCATATGAACATTTAAATTTTTTTTAACTTTACATCAAAGAAGTTTTAATACTGTTTAGTCTTTCTCTGTGCTTGTTGTAATTTTTCATTAGTTAAGTTACTTGTATCATTTGATTTTATATAATAATAATAATGTCATTCTTATATAGCGCTTCATGCACAAAGCCTCTAAGCTCTTCATCTTACTACACCGGTCATTGGATCAAACACATATGGAACACATACTGAACACAAAATTAAATTTAATTATAATATTCCATAATATTTCAGCTAGTAATTAGTGCATTTGTGTTGAACCTACCAGGTACCCACTTGTACTCCTGGATGGAGAGAGGCCACCGTAGATATAGTGCCTTGCCCAAGGACACAAGCGATTTGCACGGCAAGAGTTTCGAACCTCAGTTTCTACTTTTGTTTTACACTGAACGACTTTGGAAATCAGTTGTATTGAAAGTGCATTTCAGGATAAACAAAAGAATAACCACCTTAAGTTTAGATGCATACAGACAAAACATCCAAGACATGGTTGACAAATTTCTGAACAAATATAATTTATTTTGATCAATTTTTTCATCCTACGCGCAACTATAATACCATGCATTCATACATGCATATCCAGTACACTACAGTTCCTTGTGTATAAGTTAAACATACAGATGGCAAACTTTCAACAATGCCTCAAAAATCAATGCCAACCTGTTTTTTTTCATTGGTTATTTTCGGCAAAAGTTGAACCAGGTTCGATCTTCCCGACAACTGTCGGCTACCGTCGCCAATAAGGTGAGTAATTGTATGGAAACTGAGCTTAAGTAAAAAGCTGTTGTACTTCAAAATCCAGGCAGAGCTTCTATCAATTTATCAACCATTATCTTAATTTGATCTTCAGTCATATACTCTGCATTTGATATGGCATTAACGATTATGATTGTCTCTTCTGGTTTGATAGCATGAACCCAAATACGCCCATTCATTCCAATTGTTATCTCAAACTTGATGTGTTTTCCTAATTGCCTCAGTAAACTGCATTCCTTAGAGAGCATTCTGGGGAGATAAAAGGTTGGACTGGTTATACAGTATACAGAAAGTAATTAAAACATACATATAATTTTTCTGTTTTTTGTGTATATGCTGACGACATAAAAACTGTTCACCACAATACAATTTTTAAAATAAAATGCTCTTCATAATTCGTTTAATGAATCAAAGGGTGGCCTTTCCAACTTATCAAAATTGGGCACTCAGACAAGGGGTCCCCTTTAAAAATTTTAATACAACATACAAATTTTCGACACTTAAATACAGAAAAATTTGCATACACCAGCCTAAATACACAGAAGATAGTCAATACTGTATATTATATACTAGAAAAATAATGAGATAAACTCAACTTACTTCCTTACTAAACCTAACGAACATTTAAACATATAGCCGCCTCTACTTCTGTTGATAACCCCTAGCCCATCACCTTTTCCCCCACCATCTATGCAAACCATTTCTGGCTCCATATCCTTGTTAGCTACCAACAGCCTTCCATATACTATGTCTCCGATCTGAAACCAAATGTGAATCATATGGTTAATATTGCATACAATGTTGAAGTATGTGCAAAATCATCATAGTGCCATTAATACATTGGACCTACAATTGTAAGATTGGGGGAATCAAAGGATTAGGATGTGGTTGGTCACTCATTTGAGTCCTTGGGAAATGTTCCCTCTCTCCACACAGAATGGAGAGTTGGTATCTGGTATGTTTGAATAACGATGTGCTGATTACTGTACTATTTTCCATACATTATATCGTCGCTCTCATCCCGAACTAACACAATCAAATTAGATTGTGATTGTGTTAGTTCGTGAAATCACAAAAGCACGTCAAAATAATTGTTGTTACAGATTTTTTGTGTGATAATGAATACGACAGTGCCTGACAACCAATACCCACTCGTTTTCACGCTACTGTAATTTCACGAACACATTAGTTCGTGATGTGATCAACGATACATATACAATCCCTACCCCCCCCCCCCACCAGAAATAAGTATATGCTTAATTGGTGTTGAATAGGGAAATACTATTAGGTTCAGGTTCATTACACTACGGTATACAAAATCAACAAATTTTGGTACAGAGTAGTCTACACAAAATTTATCATAAATTTATTTCAATTAAAATGACATCTAAATGTACTGTACCTGAACATTTGGACGGTTTCGTTTTGTTGCCCCTTCAAATGCTAAGTACGACAAACTAGCTGCAACGCTACCCCCAACATCTACTACAAACGTATCTCCAGCTTTTTGAAGCACAATACCAATTACAAATTCTCCTTTTGTTGGTACATACTGAAAAGAAAGTATTTAAACCTTTATTTTTAAAAGCAAAATTGTAACATTGTGTTCATATAGGTAGGCCACCTTGTTTGTTCTTTCTCATACACTACTCTCAAATAAGTTCATTTTGTTATTAACAAATCATACGTATTTGAATAAAATCGTAAATAAGCAGGAAACAAATTATTTCGCTTTGTGTCAAGTCAAAAACCTAAATTCTATTAAACAAGAACTTAAAAAGCCTCAATTCCTCATCACTTTTCCAGCCTAGATAGGGTGATAAACTAATAATTTTTTTGTGATAAACTAATAATTTTTTTGTTTTGAAATAATAGCAACACATACTATACAAAATCAGTCTTCTATTTTCCAGTTAAGTTTTGACAGACTTAACAAATTTTCAATTTCTTTTATTCATACGGTACATAGGCCTAGATATATCCTTTGCAAACATTTAAAAAAAAAAAAAAAAAATTTGATTGACACGATCTCCTGTTAAGGATATATGATTTTTTTGAGTAACATGACCTCCGAAAATATGGCCGAAATGCTATGTTATTTACGTTGGTTACGCTTCGCTGTTCAGCATTGTTTGTTCTCGATCGAAGTTATCTATCGCAGCGTGAAAAGGGCGTATAAGCGGCTATGTAAGAACACACAGTGATCGCATCGTGTTGGAATGACTTCTAAATTAATTCCCATATCGTAGAGAGCAGTCATAATAAGAAAGTACTCCATCATTAATTTTATGCTGTTTAGTGTTGTTAATTAATGTTTTACTGTTTTTTTAATTGACTTTCGACAAACTGGCTGGGTTTCGACAAACTAAGATTCATGGTTTTCGAGTCGGCAAACTGGCAATAAACCAGTTTCAGCAAAATACTATGCCATTTGGCATTCAGCAAATTGTGTTTCGACAATTTTGGCTAGGCCTAGATCCCTACCACCAAGCCTTCTCACATGGCCTACACCCTCCCACCCAACAAAAGAGAAAGAGCAGCTGCCCAGGCTGGGAAGTTCTCAGGCTAGCCTAGACTAGGCCTAGGCCTACCCTTTTCTGATGGCAGTCAACCCAATACATTTCAGGCTCCTTTTTATGTCGTATAATTCCACATTTACAAACGATAACTTCGTCTGATTCTTGACGTAGCCCTGGACCAAGTCTTATCTTTTTTGAATCATCTCCTTTTTCTTTCAGAACTACAACATCGCCAGGGATAACGATTCTGCCTTCTATGTTTTTGTTTTCCATGCTGCCTTCCACCATTTTGGGTCACTATCGTTTGTTAATGTTTACGCATGCTCAGATCAATCAAAACATCTATCCACAGACGAAACTTCCGGTGGTTTTGACACGAAAATATTAAGCCAATTATATTGGTGAAAATGTCGCATTTTGTGGATAATTTCTGGGTAAGTCAATAGTATGGGTTTTTGGTCACACATTGGTATACATTTCAGATAGATACAATTGATAATATTTATGCTTTATAGATGGTAATCATTGTCAGGCCGGGTATGTGAACTCTGGCCTGACTGAAGGAAGATCGCTGCGACCGTGCATTGGTGGTGGAGGTGTTCCCTGTCTACCACACAAACGTCTGGTGTCCATTGGCTTGTGTGTATGTCTTTCTTGTTAGTCTTTGGCCTACCTATATTAAGAACACGAAGAACAGTCACAATTAAACGTACTGTACCAAGTAAATCATGCCTAGGCCTATCTGTTATTCAAACCAGGCATATAATTTATAAATATTATTTGTGAGGTGAGCGCACTCATTCAATATTTTTGAGGAAACAGTTATACCATGAAATTTAAATAACATATTCATCATCATAGGAAATGTTATTTTCGGACATACCATAGTGCAAATACAGGAAGACTAATTCTTGAGCAAGCTCCACCGATCAAGTTCAACATTTCAGATTTGCATGAAATTGTCAGAACAACATCTACAACAATAATATTGGTGAAAATTTCAATTAAATATTTCGTATTTCGTTTTACTTACAGCATCATTATTTATCATATAAACAATAAACATTGACAACGAATTTCAGAATACAAGAACATGACTATTTTAGATGTTAGACCAAGATGTAACGCCTAATCCCAGAAGGCCTGTGCTGGGAATATATCCTTAAGGTGCAAAAAAAATTTTTCCATGCAGATTCTGCCAAAAATTAAGACTTGGTTTATCTCTAATACACTGTATAACCATGTATGATATAGGGACCTATATTCCGCACACTACTTTACAATATGGGTCTAATCCACTTGTAAGTGAGCACTTGTGAACTGCAGCTAGTTCTTACGTAGTAAAAGAAGAGTGATACCCTCCTCCCCACCCACTATATTTTAAATTTCTGCAAGTTTCAAACTGCAGCCAAACCAGTAGACCTATACCATGTACCACTTGATTTTCCAAGCAAGCACCACCCCACTGATTTCTACTATAATAGCTGGATTTCTCATCGGCCAATTCTGGTACAGGAAAAAATGAGGCCTCCGAAGCAATGTTGGAGGGCCTAAGTGACGTACCAGATTAGACAAGTTTCTTTTGCCATTTGTTTAAATTATAGTAATAAAAATAACGATTCTTGCAATACCTTTCAATAGATTTAAATTTAGGAAAAACTCTGAATGCCTTGCAATTATGTAAAAAATTAAAATATGAAAAGATTACTCTTCGTTTGAACAAAGCCGAATTGGATTTTAATATTTTACATAAATTTAAATTTAACGTAGGAATTTTTTTCAAACCATCTAACCACTAGACCCAACTGTTTATGCATTAGCATCATCACCATTATCACCATTATGCAGTCTTAGACTTAAATATTTGTGACCCAACAACAATCTAGTACAGCACTACTTCACCTCCTAGTTTAGAAAATGTGCTCTAGAATCCTCATTTTGATTATTGTTTTAGAATGAAATACTGACATATTTTGAAATTTTTAATTCATTAGATATTTCATTCTACATTTTTGTTGACCGGTAAAGTAAAGTGTCTTTTCCCTTGACTATTATTCCATATTGGGAAACTAGATTGTTAATAATCTGTTTGGCTACGCGTTCCTTTAGTATAGGTACTATTGTTGAAGATAAATTTTTATATCAGATATTGAGGAGTGTAATCTTTTGAAGCATTTGAAAATCATGATAAATAATTTTCTATCCCAACTAGCATTGAGTCTTCTCCAGCCAAAAGTACTTAAATTAACAGAAGTCTTAATATCTACTGAGCGGCAGTTTGGCGCAGCGGTTGAGGTTCCGACTTTCAATCGTAAAGTCTGGGTTTCGAGTCTCCGCTGGGCAGATTCGCTTGTGTCCTTGGGCAAGGCACTTTAGCTACATTGCTTCAGTCCACCAAGCTGTATCAATGGGTACCAGCAATCTGCTGAGGTCTAACCTGCGATGGACTAGTGTCCCATCCAGGGGGAGTACAACTCTCATCCACTTCACACTACAGAAACTGGGGATAAGCTCCAGCCCTATGAGCCCCAGTGGCTCAGAAAGGATTTAGTTAGTTTTAGTTTATCTACTGAATACAAAATTCTACTTTCTATTCATAAGTACTTGTAAACAATAGTATTTTGCATACTATTACAGTTAGATCAAATACGGCAACAATAATCAAAATGAGGATTCTAGAGCATAGTTTGAAGACTACGAGGTGAAGTAATGCTGTACCAAATTGCTGTTGGGTCACAAATATTTAAGTCTTAAGACTAAAGAAATCAGTCTGCATATTTCGAAGAGCCAATTTATTTATTTGAGGAGAGCAATAAAGTACTTGTAACATATGATATGTAATATGGAGTCTAACCAGTGAATAACTGTCATTAGACATAAATACTGTATTAAAACATAGTAAATTTTTATGAGAATTGCTTTAACGTCACATCGATTAATCATGAAAACAACCTAAAGCATTCATCTAAGGTCAACTTCATTTATGCCATTTTCATTGTGTTACTCAGTTTTCTCATGCCGTTAATAATTCTCTTGTAATAACAAAATGCCAGAAAAGTTGAGTTTTCACAGTAAGGCTGAAATTTATTGATTGTTCAATTTAAATGTACTGTAGCATTTTTCTCTGTTACAATATTCTCATGTCTTAATAAAACATTTAATTTTAGTGTTGACTTACTGTATGCTATGTAGTACTGGCTGTGTGGAGCTAAAAACAAAATGAATTGGTATCTTTTTGTATTTAATTAAGTTATTTTCTAGCTTTCATTGAAGATTAAATTAAGAACATGTTTTAATAATAGCACTCAATAGATAGTGTTTTTTGCATAAGCCATTTAATTTGCTAGTTATTAGGTGTTCCATTTAGTAAAGACACAGAATTCTCATGTATTATTGAAAAATCAACTTATTTATTATTTGATTTATTTGATCGGTAATTAAATCTTTTCATTGAATTTTTTAGTGTTCTACCAATTTTTGCTACATCATCATTACTCTAATAAATCATCATATCCACTCACTGAATAGTGATTGCAATGTACATAAGACTAAAGAAAGTCAGTGGAAGTCACAGTTCCTGTGCATTCAAAATGGTTTGTCTGCCAAACATTACATTTTATAAAAGAAAGAATAGAGTAGACAATATTGTTGACCTTATTCTAAATCTGTTGTTACTGAAAGAATGAATGTACCGCCCAGTGTATCTTGTCTATTATGCATCTTAGAATAATTGTGAATATGATGGCAGAAAATGAAAATACCTTGCCTTGTAAAAGGAATAATATGGTATTAAGTTTGATTTTTAATTTAATTGATCAAAATACTAGTTATTCATTACAAAATAAAGCAATCATTTCAGACTACCAAGTTTGCTGTTGCTGTGTTACAGTAGGTCTATGTTTTCAGGAAATTTTAAAAATTGTACTGATACCTACAGTAGGGTGGCACTCATCTCAAATATTATTTTTAACAATTATCACCAGTGATGAGATTGGGGTTAACCTTAAAGTAGACCATAGGCTTGCTTTGCGAGTCATTGATATTGTGATATGAGATTGCTTACAATTGTAAATTCAGTGTTAATATCCGGTTTACAGTATATTTAAAACCTTGATGATCAATTAAAGAGATCATTGTTAATGATGATAGTGTCTTCTTTGCGCTGGTATCCTACAATAATGTGACGCTCATTTTGCATTTACTGTATTTGGATACATTTATTCACGTCATGTACAGTATATGCAGTTATATACAGTGTGCAACCACCTCTGCTTCCTGGTCGTGTACAGTACTATAGTAGCTGCAAATCCCAGCAAGTGCACCAAGCCCCTTGGAATCGAGAGTCTATGGGGAGGTATTGTATGTTTCCCCCTTAACTGAGGACTAGTATGTATGGTTACACCCACTGGATGCTGCAGGGTTGTACCTGTATGCAGATTTTTATCTAAACAATTTCAACCTTGATTAGAATTGTCTAGACAAGTGTTACACCTACATTTAATAATTTAACCTATATTTTACAATGAAATTAGACCTAACACATGTATTTTCGATAAAATTAGACCTAAATAATACATCAGGAAAAGTACAAGATTTGTTGAGACAAACAAAATTGATGTGGGAGTGTTGTTTTACATTTGTAATGTTATGTTACAATATACGGTAGACTATCTGTCTGCCTACCTTCACCAAATATGAAACTGAGGCTAGAAGTGCTCTCTGTAATGTTTGAAGCTTCAATCACAATAATTATGTGGGATTTTTCTTGTAATTTGTTTGAATTGGATTAAGTAGATATGATTTCTGATTTTATAAATAATAAAAAAATTGCTTCTGGATATAAGAACATGACAAGCCTAGTGCTTCATCTTACAGCTTTTGAATTTGTTAAAAAACATTTTTTTATTTTTAGCATCAAATATCACTGTCACACAACCATACATTGGTATAGCTCAGTCACATTATATTTACATCAGAAATCTAAAAGAACTACCTGTATAATGGCCAATGCCATTAGTTGAGGAATAAGAGGTTTTCAGATGTTCATCTCTATGTGATTTTCAGTATAATCACAGATACCTATAAAATATGGGACATGCACTTGACTGACAAACTACCTTCTTAATGATTGACTAGATAAATCTAATGCTAATTATATACTATACTACCATACTTACTGTATGCTAAGATCCGAATGAAGATGCTTTTATTATTTCCATGCGATGGATTTTAACGAACCCTCTCCTCCCTCCCTCCACCCCTCCCCTAAAAAGAATTTAATCTGAAAGATCCACATTAATATTAAATTTGTTATTTTCTAGCATAGTTCTACTGTGAGAGTCTTCTTATAATATGAATTACAAGGCTATCAGTTTCCCTATGTATACCGTACCTAAGCTTTAATTCTACTGACTCAAAAAGCCCCACTGGAGATTATATTGCGATTCCCACACACCAGTAGGGTCAATTTTTGCAAATCCCCTCTCCCATGTTTGGGACTTGAAAATATGGGATGGTCTCGGAGTTTGTTGTCCACTTTATAGATAGCTGTACTTTGAAAAGGTGGTTTCAAATTAAAGAAGTCTTGAATGAGTTTTAACTGTATATTATGCCCTATTGTTATCTTTGAGCCCTTTAATATGAATATTAATATTCTGATTATTATTAGCACGGTGAAACATACTGTAAGATCTACATTGTCTAGAGAATGAACTCATGGTGATCCATCACCTCTAACCCATTACTTCCTCTCATCATCATCATAATGTTAGAAATAATTAGCACACTCGTCTAGGAACATGTGTGCAATTATGATTGTATTAAATTTCACCTTTACAACATATCAGTGATTTAAGACTTCCTATGCTACCAATCAGTGGTATTTTGGTAGTGATAATATTAAATGATAATATCTGACTGGTGCCAAGTATTTCTGAAAGTCATTATAAAACCAGACAGGAAATAATTTAATGTCCTGTGAAAAATCAGCTTGTTAAATATAACTAGTTAAGTTGCCGAGCGGTGAAGGGTGCGGGGGCTTGTGCTAATACTATAATAATAATAATAATTCTGAATTTATATAGTACCTTGCTTTGTCACAACCTTGAGGCGCTTAACAACAAATATAGAGAAGAAAATAAACCATAAACAAATGTACAGTTGTACTGTTAATTATTTATCCAATATTTTGGGTGTTAGTTTATTTTAGTTTAACAATTAGTTTGATGATTATTAATAATTATTACAATAGTTTAGGTATAATTGTGACAATTTATTCAACTCGGTCCACACAGTAATTCTTACAGATTCTTTCATAGCGTGTTACTTTGTTCCCAAATCTTCTATTTATTTCCCTTATAGTATCTTATCTTTCCATTCTTATTCCGTTCTTATAAAAAAACCAGTGAG
This sequence comes from Anneissia japonica, assembly GCF_011630105.1. Taxonomy (NCBI): domain Eukaryota; kingdom Metazoa; phylum Echinodermata; class Crinoidea; order Comatulida; family Comatulidae; genus Anneissia; species Anneissia japonica. Next base: position 109,390 of record NW_022707033.1, read on the forward strand.
AATTCCTATTCTTTTTTTTTCTTTTTTTGTGTTCGTTATTTATGTCTCCTAGTGAGGCTTGGGGAGTGGAGAAATTTGTTTTTGGTCAAGTCCCCCCCCCCCCACCAGACAGGTCAAGGCCTCCCCCATTAGACAGAGTTCGTCGGGGTGTCGGACTATGATAAAAAAAATCCTTTATATGATAGGAATTAAATTCAAGACCTTTGGATTAGAAAGCAAGCATCTTAGCCACCAAGCTACAGGTACATAGCTCCACTCACAATAATTCCACCCCTTTTGAGAGAAACTAGTTTTACAAAGTACAAATTCTAATGGATTACAATGGTAACCACTGCACCAATTTAAAGTTCCCCATCTTTGTTGAGAGGTTTGTGAGGGGTACTTCCTTCCTTGTACTGCAGTACTGATCAGGGGGTACAATACTGTACAGTAATTTCACTGCAGTGAAAGTTTCATAGTTTTAACCATTTGTAGACAGTGACTCTAATCGATTTCAGACTTTTATTGAAGATTTTTTTTTTTTTTTGCTGCTGCTGCAAGGGAAAGAGGACAAACCTCCCTTTTTGCAATCTTCTGGAAAAGCATGTGAAAATTATAATATGAATTAGAAAATGTAAAGCTTAATCATAAAAAACAATGTAATAAAAAAAAGGTTATTAATTATTTGACTATTGTAAAATTGTATTTATTTAGTAAGAATTACAACATAGAACATGTTGATTTTATTCCCAAAGCAAACTATAAAGCAAATTATGTGAGGATGTTTGTTAATTGGCTGTTTAATAAGATTAATTAATTGATTAGGTGTTTAACAAACATTCATTGGCTTTAAAACAAATGTTAAGTCTGTGAATGACACATTAATAGGTCTACCTTTAGTAAGAGGAAGGGCTATCCTTTTTACAATAAATTGAATGAAGTTAGATAGAGGTAAATGATTAAATAATTTGTTCGTGCAGTAATGGATTACCGTTTTTCAATTCAATTCACCATAATATTTATTTCTCTTTCATTTATGTACAATTTGTCAAAAATAGATTTTTTTTTAAAGAGAGAAGAAGACCCAAGTAGCTTGTGAAGAAAATATGCTGTTTAAAGTATTAAAGAAACATAAAAGGAAAACCATTTATACCAGTGATTAGGCCCAATAGAAAAGTATATGTTTATCACCCTCACACACATGCCTTTTATAGTATTGAAAAAATATATATTTAAAAAAAAATTTTGGGGGAAAAATAAATTTAATTTTTTTTTTGTAGGGGGTAAGGAATTATTATTTGTTTATTTTGTTTTACTTTGAATATCAATGCTCAAAATAATTGCTTTCCTCCTTAGCTTTGTGTGGAAAACTCATCTGATCAAATTTTCTACACAAAGTTTACTAAACTAAGTAGGCATAATTTTGTACACAAACGCTAATTGGTTGGCTCGCCCAGTGCAGTGCACATGGTTGTTGTTTCACGTACAGTACACAAACGCTAATTGGCTGGCCCAGTGCAGTGTACATGGTTTTAGTTCGTCTCAGCAGGCCCAGACAACACCGCAGCTCTGTTGTTTAGAATATCCAAGTTATACCTTTGTTGTATACGAATCCCCCGATTTACATATGCTTTCCGGTCCCATACCGTACGTAAAATCGAGGTTCTACTGTAATTTTTTTGAATGTGAATACTGTTAATTGCCCTGTAGGCCTATATGGTGTACATAAAAATTGGTTGGAGGGCCAAAGTGAACTTTTGATTTAACACCAAGCGCCGCACCCAAACTTTGATGTTCTAGTGAGCTTCAAAAACCTCCAATCACTGCTTTTACATCACCTTTATTCTCAGTTTTAATGTTACTCTTTTCATATTATTGGTGTCGGGTGTTTTTTAGCCAATTTTGATTGGCGGGCCGCAAACATAGGGTTTTTAATTCATTGTTGCGAGCTGCATAAAAATCGCTGACGGGCCACACTTTGCCCACCTGTGGCCTATATCTTGCATAGGCTAGAGTATCTTTAATCCATTGTAAGAATTACATTTTAGTAGCACTATTGTTTTTATAGTATAGTATTTCCTTGAATGGTAGGTTTATTTCATGTCATTGAAATCTTCATCAGTAATCTTTATAATTTGAATAGAGATTAAAATAGAAGGATGTGATTAACTCATCTGGATCATTATTGTTTAAAGATATTGTTTTAATTCCTTATTTTCCAATTTACCTTTTCATACTTTTGCTTCACAAAAGTCCTGATTGGATTATCTTCAAGTAGTAATTGTTAACTTCAAATCAGGATTTTAAATTTAATTTAGTTCAGTTTATGAGTTAATTATTTTTAATCAGTGTTGCATTTTTCTGCATTTCTGTTGGTTTTGATGGTGGAGTAAAAGCAGTTTTCTGATAAGGTTCATGCTATTCTTTGCTCCTGGCAAGATTGTATTTTAATACTTTGCCAAATAAATATTATTATTATTATTATTATTGTTAAATTAAGAACTCCAATCTGTAAAATTGACTTTTCTGTTTCAAATTCCTGGATCCACCACTGTTTTGGCATAGGTAAAAAAGACACATTATGCTGCAGTTAGTAGGGGGAAAGTAAACATTGACATGACTGGCAATATTAATGAGAATTTGCAGATTATGTATTATATTTCAAATTTAAATGTCTACAGTAGTTTCGAGACAAAAACTTTAACCAGGTGAAAATAAGTAATTTAGATCATATTTCTTCATGCTGAGTTTGATTATTGTTCTAGTAATTAATAGGAAGATATGCTTTGTTTTGGATAAGTAAACTTGCGACCTGGTTTTTGAACTTATTATAATAATAATAAGACTTAAATTCCGATTTTCATGGAAGACAATGATAGTCATACCATAATCGATTAAAGTATCGTATTGATAAATAATTCTAACAGATTGAGGTGAACCATAGAGACACTGTACCCAATGTGTACAACCTTGTCCTCAGGAAGCTGGGAAAGATGATCCAAGTGTGTTCGTTCCATGCCTCGTTAGGAAGGAAGCAATACAATCTGAAGCGTAACATCGTTCATTAGCATATATCCGCCAACCTTACTGTTAAGTGTGAATGCTGATATACTCATTCATTCACTCATTTATTTATTCTCCTCACCACGATGTTAGCTCTGTTGAAATATTATATCCATTGGCCGGAGGTTTATTGACAGTTAATAATGTGTTGATTTTTTAAAATAAATTCATCAACTTGTTGAACTTCTATAGGCATTAATATGAAGGTAAGTGGAATTTATGTTGAATATACCTTCAAGACAGTCTGTTGTACTGTATGATGTTGCATTTATATAGTATATGAAACCTAATTATAATTTTCATAAAAAACATGATAAAATACTGTGTACAGTTTATTATTTTCAAACACAGATTAAGAAATGTTGTGTATTTTGAATTTACGAATTAAATGATAATAGTGGGGATTTATAGCTGTTTATCATCCATGTTCATTAAGATTCAAAATTTGTATTACTGTAATTCTTATGTACATGCAAATTTATGTTGTAAGTTCTTATGCTGTTTTTTTTTTTTTTTCATACTCTCACTACAGGGGGAAAAGAACCAGGGTTTTGCAGTTCTCTACAATAATATGAAAAATGGCACTACTTCTACTAAAGAGTTGGAAGACTTTATTCGAGAAAGGTAAGTCTTACTCTTGCGTACAATAACTGGTCAGTGGATGCAAGTGTAAGTTGGGAAAATTGATCTATGAAAGCATAGCCTTATGATACTGTAGGTACATAAAATAATTATACAGTATAGGAGTGATATTTTGCCACACATCAAAATACATCAAATATAGGTCGAAGATCATAAGACATCCTTTTTTATTGTCAAACATACTATGATTCTCTACGAGCATTACTTAATTTAAGTTATTTAATATATATTTATTGGTTCAAAATTGTTGAGATCTGTGCACCTGCGTTTCTATAGTTTATGATGTACATTGCTATATTTTTGCTTTTATTGTCATTTCCCAAACTGCAATGTTAGAATGAGGATATTTAAATATTTCCAAGTATTCGCTTAGGAAATACGGTCGGTGTTTGACCTTGTTGTTATACAAAAGGCTTATTGATATTTTACCAGAAAACATTCATAATAGGATTTTTTTCAATAACGTTTCTATTGATAACAGTGCCTAGAAATGTAGCATTCTCCTTGTGGATAAGCAGGATATTGTTAATTTTAATGACAATCGTATCTATATAATATGCTAATTAAAGAGTGTCAGTGCGATTTTTGTAAGTCCTTTCATGTCTTGTCATCACCACCAATTACAAGCCAATAAGCATCTGTGCAAAGAATATAAGAACGGTACTTGCGAGGAAAGTGTTTCCATCTTAATTTATAATTGATTAACCTTCATCAATATACAAAGTTAGCTATTCAAATATTTGACATTTAGTTTTATTGTTCATGTCAATCATAAAATAAAATGCTTCTATATTTTAGTTTTTATTTCTTTTATTTCTATAGTTATTGATCCATATCTCAAGAGATTTCAAAAAGAAAAAAATTATTGAATCTATTTAATATCTCTGTTGTTTACACATAATTACACATAAAACATTTTAATTAAAATTTCTAAGAAGTAGCCAATATCCAAAGGCCAATCCATATGCGGGTAAATAAATATTTGAATAAATTTTACAATCAATCAGGCATTTTGTGGTTTGAACTGTACATGCCCATATCAAGGTCAACCAACAAAAACAAACATACAGTACGCCACATACACACAGTGTTGTGTGTATGTTCATATGTTTATGTTGATCGGCCTTGGACACGGGCATGCGGGTGTGCACGCATGACTATAAAGAGTGGTCAAACCTTATAAAACATAGTTATAAAAACCAAAATTCTATAATAATAAAATTCTAATTATGAAAGTAGGATACTCCTTCAGTGCCTGTTGAAAAAGTAAACAGTCTGAGTTGTTTGTTTCATTGTGATGCACTATGGTGTGAACTCAAGAAACACGCTTTTGCTTTGAGTTCAAGGTCATCTTAAATTTGATCCCAACTCTGAATCTTGTGTTTGTAACTTTTGTATTCTTCAAGAAAATCATTATCATTGTCATCAATGTCATCATCGATCAATGTTCTCACAAAGTTGTCTTTCAAAGGTTCATATGTTTCCTTGAAACAGGTGATTAGAGGCCCATCTGGAACAAGGGCTTTCCTTTTTGAGGAAGTTTTAGTATCCTGATAAGAAGAGATAAAAACATGCATATTGTACAGATGAGCATATTGTCCTGCATGTGTACTTTCTATATACAATAGACACAATATTGAGTTTGCTATGTGGTGGTTCATCCTTGTCATTAAGTCCAAGTCAGTCTATGATTTTGTTTACCTAATTGGGAAGCTTCAAATGACATACAGTAATGTTGAACAATGTTCTAATAATATCCTCTTTAACTCACTCTTTAAAGCCAAATTCCGATAGATATTTTTTTAAACATTTATATATTGTATACAACTGATTTTTCTGAAGCCTGATTTCCATAAAAATCGCTACACGCTATCTCCGACTCTTTTGGTGATGCTGATTGGTCAGTTGAATCAGGGAGCATTTTGCACTGCACTGTTGCGATTGTGTAGCGATTCTATGGAAACCAAGCTTAAGACACAAAAAGCATATTTGAAGAAAAACCTGGGAGTGATTAATGAGATACAGATTTTTGAATATTTAAAAAAGATGAAAAAAAGGGTGGTTACGCCCCTTTTTACCCCAGTGTTTAATTAACAAAATCTGTATCTCAATAACCGCTTCCAAGTTTTTTGTCAAATATGCATTTGTGTCTTGGAAGAATGAGTTGTACCAGACCTTGATTTAAAGAAAAAGCAGGAGAGCTACTAACAGCTCTCCTCAAGAAATTGAGGAGAGCTGTTTTTTAGCGACAAAATTTGGTCAAACGGCCAAATTTTAGCACTAGGCCTACTGTTACTGCTGTCTCTTATACACATCTTGTGTACAGTTTATTATTTTCAAACACAGATTAAGAAATGTTGTGTATTTTGAATTTACGAATTAAATGATAATAGTGGGGATTTATAGCTGTTTATCATCCATGTTCATTAAGATTCAAAATTGTTGAAGAACATTGATAGGATGAATTATTGTTGAAGGAAGAAGATGAGGCCTAAAAAAAATTGTTTGTTTGCCCTCCAGCACCCGCCCCTAGCTCAAGGAAAAGAGGGCCAACGTTTTAAAAAAAATTTCCTTTTTTTTATATTTTTTTTTCATAGATTTTAAAAGGTGATCTTTATTTTTCTCCATTTTGGATATGAAAGTTGTCTAACTTTGGTGTCTGATGTAAGGTATCACCATTCTACTTTAGGCCTAAATTCATTGCAGAATATCAATTATGGGTTATTTTTATTCAGTCTAATAAATACCCTTTGAAAAAATAATAGTGAGACAGGCTTAATTGCAAGCATTGCGATTTAATATGTTAATTTTGGTGACAGGATAAAAAAAGAAACCTTTTTGCTCCTTCCCTATCTATACAATTTTCAGCATTAAAGGGCAAACAAACAATTTATGTTTTTTAAGCCTCACTATTATAGTTAAAACTGCATTGCAAAACATTTATTTCATTCAATCATATTTAAATCCAGGCAGACTTGGACTGCAGCTCTAGTTTCGTTCTTGATAATCCAAGGGTCATGTGTTCAAATCTTGAGATACTATAGAATGTTTTCTCGAGACTAATAACAACTCCACTCTCTGCTTTCGTAATAATACTTAGTTCATATAGTGTCTATTCCATCCTGTAAGTGGCGAGTCACACGCTTTTGGATTTGAATAATGTATTAAATTTCCTTTTGTGGATTATATTCGTTCTACCTGTATTTACCTGTTAATGTATCCAACCTGTTTATTATCATCTGTATGAAGCATTTGAAATGGGAAAGGAAATGTTTGCAATGTGTAAGTTGTGCATTCATACAATCCTTTACTACTCTTAACTAATAAGTTGAGAGCATTTCAAATTTTCACCAGGGATTTGATAAAAGTGTTAATCCGTCGCAAAAAACTTCGCTTTCTTCATTATAAAATGTACAGTTTACCCTTCATGCCCTATTCATTATTGTACATTGCAACTGGTTGGTACATATTGTTTTCATTTTGGGGTTAAAAAAAGCAAATTATTTTACCACATTTACTGTAACCTACATGCCAATATTTAGCCTAAAAAATCATGTTTTATCATCAGTACTAAGATGTTTTTAAACTTTGGTTCTGATATTCAGTTAAAAACGGATATACAAGAATTGCATTTTTATGTTATCTGTACTGTATATTATAGTATTTGGACCTTAGATAAACCATTTAAATTTTATTCACTATTAAGGTCTTGTAAGCCAATACTAATTGGCTTAAAGACAATATAAGATAGGATACATTTATTTATGCCTATTTATTTATTTATTATATTGTATAATTTGCTATTTTAAAAATGTTACTTTTGTTAATTAATGTTTACATACAACATTATATCTTTTAAAGCATAAAAAAGAATATATTTGCCAAATATGGACCAAATTATATGATTGATTGATTATTCATTAATTAATAGATTAATTGATTGATGATGGATTGATAGTATTCCTCCTTATTTCCACAATAACATTATTTGGTATTTTTTGTCAGACTTGACTGTATAGACAGCATCTTAGCACTCGCACTGATTTTATATATTTTTTTAAACAAAAACTGCTAGACTTATGACAACTTGGCTAATATGATTTATGGGATTAAAGAAATAGTATTTTTATTGGTGTGACATTTTGACTCGAGTCTTTTTGACTGAGTTTTTTTACATTTAACATTTACCATAATGGAAATCTGATGGATTGGATTTGTGAAGCAAAGTGAGACACTATATGTTCTTCATCATGTTGGCAACCATCATGTTCAAAAGAATCTCTCATCATTATTATTATAACCGTCATCATCATACCATCACCATTCTTATCAATGCCATCATTATATTGTGATCATCATCGTTAGCATTATCATTATCGTACCGTCAGTGCCGTGCTGTACACTGGTGACATCATATTGTCATTAGCATCATCATTGACTTTGTCTCATCATCTTGTTCATTTGATCATCATAATCTTCAGTACTTACATTATCATACCACAATGATCATCAGCTTTTTTATATTATGACCATCATTTTCATCATCATCATATCACAGCCAATGCCTTTACTATCATAGGCCTGCCATTATAATCATACTGTATATCATATTGTCATTTATTCAGTATAACATCATTTGATTCTCATGTTCATTGTCATCCTTACTATCAGTATCACACATCCCATCATCATTATCTTACCTAATCATGAATTTTGCTCAAGCTGTTCCTTGGCCACTGGTGGTACTGTACCATACCAGTAGTGAGAAAGTTCCAACCCTACATACAATACTAGGCTAAGCTAGGCTCTACAAGCTCTGTCCTGAAATACCTTGTTAATTTGCACTGCAGTCTTGCTCCAATTTTGCAATTCAAAATCCCTTCATCTCCCCATGAGGCTCTTCACTGGAATATTTATATTATTTTTCTCCCAGCAGTCATCAAATAGCCATCTGAAAATATTATGAATTTTAGATTGTGAATTATGTAGCAAGGTGTCCTTTATACAGTTTATAGAACCCTCCGATGTTTTGTTTAATATGATTGTTTTTTTTTAACATTACAATGACAGTATTCATGTTAATAATGAGCATTTCTAGCACACCAGTATTCATTTTCAGGGAATATTTACATCATTTTGACTCCTTAGTGAACATGTTATATTCCCAATACAACTGTTTTAGGCAATGCTGATGTCATAATTAGATTCATGCGTTTTACTCAGGCTGGTTATACTGTTATGTGTGTTGATTAATATCCTATAAATACTATATGTTATTACTTTAGTTGTCATTGGAATCATCTTGATCAGGGGTGGGCATAAAAATCAGTCGGAGGGCCAAAGTGAATTTTTGATTTAACACTGAGGGCTGCATCCAAACTTTGATGTTTACAGTTGTGCTTTCAAAAACCTTCATACACTGCTTTTATACCAATTTATTCTCAGTTTTAACATTACTTTTTTACAGATAATCAGTATCTGGTCGTAAAAAACATGGTGTTTTCTAGTAACAATTTTTTGGTGGGCTGCACAATAAGGTTTTTAATTCATTTTCGCGGGCTGCAAAAAAATTCACTCTCAGGCCGCACTTTGCCCATTATTATTATCTTTATTATCTCATTCTCGTTATAATAATTATCATGAGTATCGTCATAATCATCAATAATTATCTTTATTTTTAGAGGTTATTTTTATCATCATAATAATTATCAGCATCATCATAACCATCATTAATTATCTTTACTTTTAGAGTTTACTGTTTCAGATCATCTCTGCTCAAGTCAATTTTTTTTATTGTGTTAAATTTCATTCTTCATTATACTATTTCAGTTTTCTTGAACATGGATATTCCATACCATACAATGGATTTATATACTGCAGTATAACATGCCTGTAGTAATAATTAACATGAAGCTTTATCTTATGATAATTGTTCACTCACGTACAGTACCTAAATTAGTAATGACATCATGGATAGTACGACTACTTGAACATCTAGTCATATCCAAGCACTTGCTTTTAAAGGTTATAACCCAAGGCAGAGATAGTAATAATCATATTTGGAGTTAATCTAACATCTATAAGAGCAAATCTATAAGATATGTTTATATAGTAGTGGGTGTGTGTTTAATTGGCTTGTGGTTTATTAAATGTGTGCAGTATTTTTTACTGAAATTTTCTGGGTTAAATATTATAGTTGTTTTATTTATAATGGGGGGATCGTCCATGAAGTTTTGCTAACCACAGTATTTTGTTGTTGGTTAATTTTATTATAATATATTTGTTGGCATTTCTGGCTAACAGGATGAATCACATACGGTCCAGATATTTGCTATTTCTGGGTTTATGGTTTATAAATGGAATGGATTTGCCATGTTTTCATTTATCCACAATGTTTTCTATAAATTTATATTTATTTGTGGCTTCTATCCATATTATTGTATAGGTAGGTTGGTTGATTTCTTCAGTGGAATTTATTTGTTGGCATGTATGGTTTGTAGTTTATAATGAATCACTTGCTGTCGACATAATTGTTACATGTTTTTTTTCGATGGCATTTCTTGGTTTGTGGTAATGGATTCATCATGCTGTTCTTTTATTGACAATGTTGTTATAAAATGCATTTTTTTATGGTTCGTTTATTTCAATGACATTTAATTTCTTGGCATTTATTAAGTCCACCAGATGGAATCTCTATAGTTTGACGTTATATGGCTCTGTTGTGCATGACATGCAATAAAACTACATGTTTACATTCATGATAGGAAATGTTTATCTAGTATGAAAGGTCTGCTTTCAATAATAATAAAATAATTATAATTTCTAGCATTTATTAATTCATCATCTATTCACCCTATAGTATTCAAAGCCATAGACATAGAGCTATATTTACAACCCAATGGACAATTTATCTCCTTTGTTTGTTCAACACAACAATTTAAATAGATGCAACAATTTGTTTTCTATATCATAAATCTTTCTTCAACAAGCTAAATCAAAGGTAAGAGAATGAAGAGTTACAGTATTTAAATTACTTTCTCATAAAATACAAAATAACTTTTACCATACTATGGAAAATGTAACATATTATAACAATCTTCTGAAAAGATGGACTATATAGACAAATTAATACAAAGATACTATGGAATCTTATAGCGCATTAGCAAGGCCACTATTACTATTTACATATTGTTTCTGGGAATGTTGGAATTGATGCCTGGTATGGGGTGCATATACTCAGCTTAATAAGGAAGCTAATTTAATTTGTTAATGGTAATATAATAATTATAATTAATGCTAATAATGTTTGTCCTTTTAGCACAAATTCTAGAATGTCTTCTCTATTATATCTAATATCCACTTCTATACATATTTCATGAGTTATTGTAGATCAATATTGTGTTCGGTTAGTTCTACTTCACTGAGCAGTGAGAAGATTCATTCATTAAACCGACTCATCATGTTGGCTTTTTTCCCAAGCAGTCAGGAAGTTCCATTGATGCGATTTTCTCTCACATTCTCTATCCCCGCTGGATGTGTGTAAATTATATTTGATTTTCTTATGACTCATAAATTAAACATGCACAGTATTTACCTACTCACAATGAATCACGAAAGAAAGTGTTTAACAAATCCCGCAATTCATTTTATTGTCATCGGTATAAGGTAGAATATTCTTAATGGATATTGGCAGTAAATTTTTCTTTGAATTACAAAGTATTGATCTTGTTGACTTAAATAATAATTGGAAAATGTTAGTTAATATCATAATTATATAGGATGTACAATATTGAGCAATTATATTTAATTAAATTAAAATATGAATTGCTTACATTATATACTGTATGAATAAGTTTTCCTTTTTTGAGCGAATACATTAAACTCTTACGAACCAGAATGAAATTTGAATCAGAATGAAATTTAAATGAGATTTGATTGTGAGATTATGAGATTTAATGATTTACAGCTTTTGTATGAAAACTCTATAAGTATAACACCATCTTGTGTCTACTTCATAAGGTATCATTCGATTTATGTGTAGGCTCCCGTGACAAGTATTAACATTAGAGAATATATATCGTTGCCTTCGTGTGTAAAGGGGCACTTTCGTTACCACTTACATTTGCACATACATCAAATGAATTGAATCTGTCATTGTCAGTACATATTATCCTTAAAAACATGAGCAAAAGCACCTTGTATTAACCATGTTGTATATCTATTTATAAAGAAATATTTTGTAAAATTGGCAACATTTTATTTCCATATCTTACAGTAAACTTTTAATACACACAATATGTTTTATTCACAAAAACCACAAGTTATTACTTTTATTCATTTCAGATCAGGTATTGAAGAGACATACTCTAAGAATATCAGTAAGCTGTCAAAAATAGCCTTAAACAGCTCTACATCAGGGTAAGTAATCTGCAAAATCTGGACATGTGACACAGATAATACAGTGCCCTCTATAGGCTCTAAAGTTCCATTGTAAGGTATAATTGGTAGCAAACAAGTTACTTAATAAACAAGGATTAGTTTGGCACTTATATCTACTGCAGATGAGACAGATTATTAATTTACATGGAAACAAACTGAAAAATATGTGATTAGTAATATTGTGAATTTTTTATCTATTCTTTATACTAGAAAACCTGTCTAGTAGGATATCTGCAGTTCTCCCACAAGGCCCCAATACAAAAGGACAACAATTACATTAGCATTCATAAAAACAAGTAACATATATGCGGCTATGCCCTGAAATCTTCACTACAGTAACATATCAGGCTTATATAATCCATAATTTTGTTTCTATAATTTCAGGTCATTTGCACCTTTTTGGAATGTCATCAAAAATGCAATGGATAAACTTGCTACTACTCACCTAAGATTTATTGCAAAATTACACGACTTGGTGAAAGAGGTACACAAGTATGGCGAAGAGCAGCAGAAGAAACACAAACTGGTAAATATAGATTTCATAGTCAATGTTGTAGAATAGCAAATATTGTAACTCAAATAATGTAAAGTAACACAATAGACTGAATTAGCCACCAAACCAAAGCCGTTATAGTGGGTATAACATCAAAACAAACAGCTAGGTGGTAGTTTTTACACACAATATTAAACCTCTGCTCGAGTAAATTGTGACAGTCTTTAAACTCCTCAAACTTATTTATTTCTACATTTTATTGTAAAATAACTTATTGAAAAGCCTTGGTAAATATTTCTCATCACAGTATTGACCCGCTAGATTTGAAAGAAACAAATGGAAAACTTTAAATATTTTTGCAAAGCCGTCTCACATGAAAACGGGCCTAGCCCTAGACTACAGAGTCATACAAATAACGTTCTTCTGACTCATTCGCCATCGTAATCAAAAGAAACATCTTATTCAACAATTTAGGTTTGTCCAATAGTTTAAATATTCATACAGAAATTGCAACAAAATGACTTGGTGACAGTATTTAAGCTGAATATGTACCTCTAATCAACAGCAATCACCTTAGTCAGTGCTGGATGTGGTGAGTCTCGCGAGCGACAGGCCTAGGCCCCCTAGGAGGGCTCTCGAAATTCTTCATAATTTTAGTCAGAATGGAAATTTAAATGAAATCAATCTTAATTTCATGAATCTCTGAATCATTCAAAATATACATTGTTATAAAAAGTATCTTCTATGCTAACTTCATTACATTTTTGACGATTTAATCGACGCCACTTTCGACTCCACTCAATGCGTTAACATGGGACTTTACGGTGTAAACAACTTTTAATACCCAATCGGCCAAATTTTGATGAGTCATCTTTGGTGACTAATTCGGTCTATTGGCTCCATTTTCGTACCTTGGAAATTTAGGCTAGGATCCTACAACATGGTTTACTACTCACACAGTGATTACTAACAGTTAACAACTGCACCATACTGCTCCCTGCACTACAAGTGTCTATGTGAGTTTACATTCAGAGGGCAACATGAGGACAATAAATTACCTCTGTAAAGTTGGTGGTGAATTGCTGTTTGCACCAATAGACGGCACTCTTCTCTTGCTTCTAAGTGTACAGAATACTTGCACAATGCTTTCCAAATGACAGTTATGCATCTCTTTTGAAAGTTTGTGAACTGTTTAAATATTAGCCCTTCACCTAATAATTTGTTCATATTAATTCCAGCATATTTATTTGATTATGTTACTATTAGGTGAATACTTACCTGGATAAACAGACTTACACAGTTGATTTATCCAGGTAAGTTCCTCACTTGTACCCTATCAGTTTTATTGATTTGTGTATAGTTTGTAATTATTGAACTGGAAAGCATATGGTTGTTAAGGTTATTAATTCAAGGTAAATGAATCGCTTGGGTGTTTAACAATGTTGATATTGGATTTGACAGTACTCTACATGTTACATGCTGATATGAATTCATGTGGTATCAGAATGCACATTAATAGATGGATATAGATTTCATTGGTGCCTAATGAAGCCCTGTCCACACTATCATATTTTGTTTGACAAAAATATGTGACATGCCTAAATATGGTCATGATGACATCACATCATGACCATATATAGGCACATCATGACCAGTTTTTACATCTTCCTGTCATGACTATGTATATGGGCATCAACTTTTTTTTCCAAAGATAATAATAATCTGGATGGGGCTTCAAGTCTGCATTGTTATCAGATTGTATATGTCAGACTGATAGTGTTTGATCAGATTTTGATAGTGTGTCAGACATATTCAATTCAATTCAATTAACATTTATTCAATTAATTAATCAAATACATCAAATGATAAATAAAGTGGACAACATTAAAATTAATTAATTAGGATCAAAAATAGAAGCGAAGCTTGTCTCAATTTGACCCTGACAAAACAAACAGTAAAAACTAATAATAAAAGCATATCAAGTAGACCTACATGTTATATACATATATACATGTTATATACATATATATATATATATATATATATATACATATGTATTTGATCAAACAAATCAGTGTCTCTTATGTTCAGGACTATGGCTTCTTTCTTTAACCACCATCTTATAGAGATTGTAATGTAATTAATGAAATATTTGGAATTTATTTTTTTTGTTGATAATCCTCTACTACGTCAGACAAAATTTGATCAAACATTATAGGTTAAATTAGACAGACAAAAAATATGTCTGCTTGCTCAAAATTACAACCCAACGTCAAGGCCTTTTACATACATCACCGCTCCACAACATCCCAGTTTAACTGGAATAGCTATATAGGGATCGGAAGGTGATTTAGGAAAACCAGAGTTTCCTGGACATACATTATAATGTTCTAGTTTACTACTAGGTTATTGTACTCATAATCAGGTCAGACGTCTAACAACATTAAAGAATGGAGGGCTATTGTAAGAAAGAGGAATTACTGCCCTGTAAAAAGATCATTATCAGCAACAGCATCATTGGCTTACTCAAAAATTCATTTAGAATCCTTAATAGGCAATCCAAGTTATTTACTTATAGTTGTAGATTCTATATTTTCTTTGAGAAAAATATAATATGTAATGATTTCTTATATATATTTTCGTGTTGAATCTGAAAGTATTATTTTAAGGGGAAGTTTTGGATTTGTTAAAGTGCTCTGACTTCTAGTTGCAGGGTTTTGCCTCAATCACTGTAAATAACAGGATTTCCCATCTCTTAGCAAGTAAAAATTACTTATTTATAGAAGGTAGTAAGTACATTAAAAAAAAAAAAACAAAGTGTAGAAAATTATTATGAATAACCTTCTAAAATATACTATTTAATTCAGGCTTTCACCCCATGGATGGGACTTTTTCAGATACAGTGAAGATGGTGTGATTTTTTGTTGTTCTCTCACAGGAGAAGATCCGTGTGAACAGAATCAATCTCAAAATATCTTAGCCAGTCAGTTGGGACTCAAAGACTTGCCGGTACGTCACACGGCTCATGCTAAAAGCTTTGTTAAAACCATTAAACTCACTTCCTAGTATCCAAGCAGGGTGTCCATCTGCTTATACCTCAGTTTATTAAAGTATAACAATGCTTTAACTTCTGTATAAACACATCTGTAATATCATACACTGTAATGCCAGTATACCGTCAACTAGTGCTTTTCCTTCCTTTTGGGATTACGATTTGCTTGTATTTTAGATTTGGAGACATTACATGAAGTTTTTATGTTCTAAATTTTATAGATGATCTTGAGAAAGCAGATTTTCCAATCAAATAATCTTTAGTTTCCCATAGGCAATAATAACAATGAGGATTATTACAAACATACTTGTCTCTTGCTCAATATTTCAGCTCATCTTCTTGATATTGGAGACATTGTGTGGTTGGTCCAGTCTGTTAAAAAGATTTTTGGAAAGTTAAAATGATAAGATATTTCAATAACTTGTTAGAAGTATCTAATTTAGAATTTGTGTCGGTCATTTTGCAACTGACCTTTAAGCAGGACAATTATCTGTCATTGCCCTCCGGATCGGAGTGTTAGCTGTAGATCTAATTTCCTTCTCACTCAGTGATAACATTTCCCTTCTGTGTACTGTACTAGGTCTGCAAATTCTTCACTTATTTTCCTAGTGCAGTTAAATGTTACCTTAATACAAAATGTGTTATGATAGGCACGCATGTGTAGAGTAGACCAGTCTAAAAATCAACAAACAAAATAGTTGGTGCAGATATTTTGGTAAGACTTGCTTCCCCTGTGTATATCTATTTGCATAATTTTGATAATCACTGCTTAATAACTTTATTACCTCTATTACAGAAACATGTAAAATCAGATAACATCAAAGGGTTTATGGAGGTATTTCTGCATACCATACTTTAGCTACTACCTGTACCAATGACTGTCCACAAACATCTGCAAGTACTGTATATTAAATCTAATTGAAGTGTTTTCAATTTCCAATGAGACGCACTTCAAATTTATTTAGTTTTCACTGATTCAAAGATTTTTACTTTGAAAATCTTTCAGTTGATTAAGGAAGGAGAATAACCCATAACATGCAGTCATTGTGCTGAATTGCATATAGGTGTGGTCTGTGACTGCCTAGCAACTGTAAAGAGGTGCATATAGTAGCTACAAGTTCACATCATTCCACAGGGGCTGAGATGAGCCATAGCATAGCGTTAACTCTTCCAAAAAATGCAGTGGGTTTTTAAAGTGCACACAAACCAGTGTACACTGCACCTCCATTTTTAGTCCTTATCTGGGAATACTTACTGTAGTTCTACCAACTGAACTGGGCGAGGAGCTGCTTGACAGGTTCTACCAACCTAACCCGGGCGAGGAGCGGCTTGACGATGTGAAGGCTGTAGTTAGCTGCACCCTTGTCTTACTGCTCAGCCACAAATACTAGCAGCCAATGTACAGTATGTTAAGTAAAGGCAAAGTTTCATTATGTGTACCTTTGATTACCAAAGAAAATATTTTCTTGTTATAATTTTCAAGTCAGACTTAAAAACAAAGTAAGCATATTTCTCCCCATGTCTATTAACAGAACACATAGATCATTAACAACAAAACCAACAAGAGACAGAACAAAGTGTTTTGAAAGCCTAGTAGAACCCTTTGTGAATATTTCAGTGTATTATTATACAGTAGAAGGAGCCAGAGAGAAGAAAAAAATGTTTTTATACCATGGTTTCATTTATGAACAATAATAAATAATAATGAAGCTGGTTTTCCACTAGGCGAATTTATTCGCGCGAATCAAAAGCGTTCTTCATGTGCATGCGCATTCACATTCCTATCGGAGTTTTTGTGAAGCAAAAAAATGCGCAACCAATCAGAGCTCAGAAAGCAAACCGACGCTTTGATTTGCGCGAAAAAATTCACCTAGTGGAAAACCAGCTTTATAGTTGGATTTTTATAGCACTTTATACCAGAGTCCCAAAGCATTCGAAGCGTGGACTACAGTAGCTTCCTTCTCCCCCAAGGGTTTCTTCGTGTCTCTCCTCATCAAAATTAACAGTTATTATCATATTTTCAGTGATTTCTATGAAGCTTCATAGTTTAATATGATCAAAGTGTTCATTAATGGTCTTCACATCGTTTCTATTATTTAGAACTTGCATCCCTGTGAACAGATATATGTTACTTAATCAACATTCACCACATTCAAACACATTTTTTGATAAGACTAGCTTCCCCTGTGCAACAGCATATAAATCTTTTCAAACATGAATTTTATTATGTGTACTCTTGGTTATAGGATAAACTTACTCAGTGACATATCCCATGTGTGCATATAGTATTTATCTTGATCAGCATTCATCATTAATGTCCATTAACAGTATCATTTTTTAATGAAATCCTCTTCCCTTGTGCTTGTCTCTAAATACTCATTTTCATCAATGTCATTATAGTGTAGATTTTTAATTTCTAGTTTCCTCTGTACAAAATTAATCTTCATCATGTATCATCAATGTTGGTATTGGGTACAGTTTTTCTAAATGAACTAGCCTTCGTATATAACGACAGTTTAATTGAAGGGGGAAATAGTTGATAGGCTTGTTGGAGGGCTTTCTGTAAAGAATATTAATTTGTCAATGGCAAACATAGAGACACATTCTCCTCCCTGATTAGAAATGAGAACACCAAGAATGCGACTTGGAACTCATCGGAGTAATAGTAGATGTATGAAATGAAAAGCTGAAGTGATACTTAAACGATGATGTCGTGCCAATGGCCTTTCATTTCTAAGCTTTCTCAGACATGTTTATAAAACCATAATGAGAATCGTCGTCTAATGTTGCTTCATTGAAATGTCTACTTTCTCTGGACGGAACTGGATACTGAATAGTGCCGCATTAAGTGAATTGAATCCATTAGGAAGATATTGAAACAGCAGGTAAATCACCGTAGCTGCTGCCAGCCTTCATGTAAGGTCAAATAAGTTCACTCAGCTGTTGATATATGATGGAATATAATACTTTGATGTTTTTTTCAACCATTTATCCTTAAAATACTGCAAAGCCATTACTGTTCATAATTATTAATGATTTAAAAATATGGGTTATAATGTATTTTTCCTGTAGCATTTCACAACCCTCTCCCGCTTTCATTCCTCTATATATTGTTATAAATATATATATATTTTTATTATTAATTTTTTTTTTTTAGTGGAGAGCTCAGATTACAAGAATATATTAAAACCAGTCATTCATTTTCAGATATTGATTTGTCAAACTCGCAAATCTTAAGACCTACCAAATTTTTTTGACAAATACATTTGACATGCCTAAATATGGTGATGATGATGACATCATGTCATGACCATATATAGGCACATCATGACTATATATGGGCATACAACAGTTTTTTTTTATCAGACTTTATTAGATAATTGTGTAGTTAATCCAGATACATCTAATGACACAAATCTTTTATCTTTTCACAGCTGTTAACAAGTTAGAAAATGCTTTGTTTCATCAGACAACATTTCTTAAGACATTATCTGACAAGTATAGCTTAAGATAAAATATTCTATATATATAATATAATAATACTTTCTGAAAAATTTTTTCAATAATTATTTGTAAAAGTAGTAGTATTTCCCACCTCCCCATCCCACGACATCTTGCATGAAACTGCATACAGTATCTCATATTCCTCATGCTTAATGTCTCTGTATTATTGTGGTAGTACTAATATAGAGACTAAAAAGTACATGAGGAATATTGGTACAGTAGTAAAACCGTCTAGGAACAATTGAAATTCAGTATTTGGAAAAGGAAAAAGGAACTGACAATGTACTTTTTAAATAAACCATGGTTGTTTAAGTGATCACTTCACGGAACAAATACAAACACTGTTAATTTCCTCTATAATATACTAACCAAACATATGGAATATTATTTGACCATTTAACCAATATGCCATCAGTGGCTATGACAATGTTAAAGGTCAAGGTATTAAAGAATATGATCATATAGCTTATACACTTGTTTGCTT
Organism: Anneissia japonica; assembly: GCF_011630105.1. Lineage (NCBI taxonomy): Eukaryota > Metazoa > Echinodermata > Crinoidea > Comatulida > Comatulidae > Anneissia > Anneissia japonica. The sequence continues at coordinate 129,046 of NW_022707033.1, forward strand.
TTTTTTATAAAGAATTATTAAATGTTGTTGATCTTTACCGAACGATTGATAAATGATTGACAATGATTGACAAGGTAACTACGTACATATTGCAATCAATCAAAATAAATAAATATATTTCAACAATACAGTATGTACACCATTTAATTTGTTTGTTGTTATCCCTTGACATATTAATAATAATAAGATTTGCACAGCGCACATACAGTATCCACTACAGAAGGAAAGAACTAAAAATTACCGTGAACTTTAAGGCTACCCTTAAATAAACACCACACATATCACCACACAGTCTACAAGCAATGAGGCACAGGGCCGGCCTATTCATAACTCACAGTGCTCATGTAATGGGGTATCAAACTAAACAAATTAAGTTGGCAAGCAAGATAAAAAAAAAAACTAAGAAAGACCCCATAACATTGACATGCCCACTTGAAATTATAAGAAGGTAGTCAATCAAATATTAATAAATTGAAATATAATAATTGTATAATCTTTTTTTCTTTAGGTCAAAACTGAAGTGTCAGGCACATTTAATGTTGTTCAGTCCATAAACTCAACGAAGGAGTCATTGGAAAAAGTAAGTTTCATATCAATAAACTCATGGAAACTTGATAAATATTTATGGTTTGATGAGTGATGGAGAGCTGTATGGAAGACATCAGTTAATTCATCAATCAATCAATTAATTATTAATAATTGTAATAATAATATAAGGAAAATTTCAGATTGCTTTTGCATTAGATTTTACAATTCAACAGGTATTCTTTATAATGCCAAGGTTTTTATTTATTCTAATCATTTACAAGTAAAAAATATAAAATTTGCAAAAACACAAGAAAACAATAGGATACAAAGAAGAGACAAGTGCCTATAAAAAAAATAAATCATGTCAAGTGGGATTGCTTTTCTATTAGATTTCACTATTCAACAGGTATTCTTTATAAATACCAAGATTTTTCTTTATTCAAATCTTTTACAAGTAAAAAATATAAAATTTGCAAAAACAATAAGAAAACAATAGGACAGAAAGAAGAGGCAAGTGCCTATAAAAAAAAAACAATCACGTCAAGTGGATCATTTTACCAAATGTTAAATGTGTACATAGATGTACAATATTTTAACCTTTAAATGAAATACAATAACAATAACAAATTTGCAATATTTAAAGATAAGAATTTGCTACATTCAAGAATTTATTACAAATACATGAAGGCCACGTTTCTACTCAATGACGCCAAATAAACTTATTTTTTTGAATGGTTAAAATCTTATATTAATCTGTTTCTGCTAAACAATATTATACCTCATATCAAGTTCATGTACAGTATATCAACTTCATATGAAGTATACTTTAGTGTAATATTGTTAAGCAGAAATGGATTATATGTGGCCTTGTTGTGTATTTGTAATAAATTCTTCGATGTAAGCTTAGTTTTCTTTTAATTTACTATACATTTCACTATGTGTATTAGTTAAGATGTTTGTATGATGCACCACCTGTTAAATGCCACCTATATAAATGGTGTGTGTTGTATTACTTCCCTTTTAAAATACCAAATTTGTAACCGTTTATTTTCTTGGCTCCTGTTTCTGCTGCAAAATTTAAATAACTGGTTAAAATCTTGAACTCATAATCACATGGACATTAAATTCTTGATGATTACTTACAAATCTGTTCCATAGGCCAAAGAAATTTACAACACACGGTGTATAGAGCACGAAAAACTGAAGCGAGAAAATGCAACAGCAAAGGAAATAGAGAAAGCGGAAACAAAATATAAAAAAGCTAGTAAGTAATTTGTTTACCATTTGTTTAGATTTATTTGATATGTTCTATGAAAAACAATGCATACAAAACTAATATTGAATTAAAGAGAAACAATATAAAAAGCAACTATACATTGAACTATAATAGTATAATGCCATATATATTGTGAATTCTAAACAATGACATAACCTATTATATTATTGATTCATTAATTGATAATAAAAAGTATCAATCATAAAATTAATAATAATAATAGTGTAGTTTTATATAGCGCACATATCCATCTAATGTAATATGCTCAGGGCGCTTAATATGTGGACTAGGAACTAAAATTTGCTATGTAATGTGTAAGGAGAAAGTTTTAGAAGAATTTACATTGTTATGTATCTTTAAGGAATACAAGTTTTATTTTCATAATAGTCATGTTAGTAGATTTTTCGGTTCTGATTTCGTCTACAATTTCTGGTTCATGATAGTTTGTTATTGTCTTATTGATCTTTTGTAAATATTGCTTTTTCTTTCATTTGCTTTCTTTGAAAATATGAAATAGAGGGATATTTTGTTAAGAAATATGTTAACTTTAGCTATGACCGTTACTGACATTTTTCCAACTCACATGAGCCTTGTTAAATATTGTTTCCATAAATAATATTAAAAAAAACATTAAAATTGTATGATATTTCAGAAAAGTAAAATGTACAGTAACTTATGTCATTACTTATTCCACTTGACATTATTAGCTTTAAAGATTATTCCATGATCACAACGTGCATATGATTTTTGTATTTAGATCAAACAATAAATAATAAAAATGATTCAGACCCACCAAGCTTAAACATTAGACACATACAAGAATAGAATAGTTTGCACATATTTTTAGCAAACCTTTTTGATAATCCAAAGTAACCCTTCTTTGTACTTGGTTGGCATTACACTCCTCTAGCTGTGAGGTTTCAGTGGCCTAATTTAAACATCCTTATCAATTTTCAACATGGTCCATGTACATTTAACAATTAATTTTAAAAACAAACATATACATAAGATAAACTCTAAACTTTTTTTGCAATACTACTGGAGTAAATTAGATCTAAAATAATAATTCTGCAAGTAAACTATTAAAATTCTATATATAACATATTGAAAATTTTCATTGTAGATATAACAATGCCGGAATTTGTTTTCTTAATTGTGTTGATGTTACAAAACTTTATCAGGAAGTGGTTGACCCTGGTAAATATACAGAGACTAATCTACTGAGGTTGACTAAACATCCTCTATGCAATCTTACAATAATAGTAATAATAATAAATGTTGGCTCTCACTAAACAAGGATCTAAGCTAAGCCACTGTTTTGTTAAGCAATTCATTGTACTTTTTCACCTACCAACACGTGCATAAACACATTCCCGAAACAAGGACAGTTAGGTATTAGATCACGCGGGTGGAGCTAACATAGGGATTGTGTTTCGGTTTGCATTACCACTGTAATACTTTGAAATTCATAACGTAGAGTTCTTGGCAAAATAAAACACAGCACGTCCTTCAGGCGACAGTGGACTTTCCGCTTTTGTGACTCCTGAGCCGTCATGCCAAATGAATAAAATAAAATAAATAATATTATGTCTGATAATCCAGGTTCCAAGATAACACTATAGTAAACTAAGTTTATGCAAATCTGTTTAGCATAATGTTAATACAATTGTATGTGCTCATATTTTTTCAAAAAATAGTATGTAAACCTGTTACTGATAAATAAATAAATTGGTTTTCAATTCCGTATCCAATAACCAACTCTCCTGTCTGAGGTAGTTTTTGTAAACTTTTTAATTTTATCAGAGGAAGAATACAAGTCACTGGTTGACAAGTACGCTAACTTAAAGAACGATTATGAGCAACAGATGACAGACACAAGCCATGTAAGTATTAATTATCAGTCAATTAATTAATTAATCAGTGTGCGCATTATGTCTATCCATTAAACAAAGTAAATTAAAATAATAAGATAAGTTTTAAGATTTTTCTTAAAATAAAGCAAATTAGATGAATCGCAAACAAAAAGCGACAAGGAATTCCATGTAAAGGGGCTTGAAAAGCAAAAGCTTGTTGACCATAAGTTTTTGATTTGCCTTTATGAGACAGAACTGTCAAGAGATTTTTAGATGAAGAATGAAGATGGCGAAGAGGAATATATTAGGAGAAGTGATTGAGTATTAAATAAATAGGTTGATGAAAGCTAAGTGACTTGAAAGTCAACAAAAGTAACTTGAAATTAGCACGTTGTCTTATATTGAGCCTGTGTAAATTTTTTAATATGGGTTTTATATGATGATTTTAATGCTTTTGTAAGACAAATTGATAATCTTAATACTTTTTTCTTTTAAAGAAATTTCAACAAATAGAAGAGAGCCACTTGAAGGAGATGAAAGATTTTATTCGATCATACAGTAGTTCAGTTCAGGAATGTCACTTCTCCTTGGGACAGGTTTGTAATATTGAATTGGTGGTGCTGGTGATGATGGTAGTTGTCATGGGCATATTTATGATGCCAGTGTTGGTTGTGGTGATAATGATGTTGATGGTACCAGTGGTAGTGATAGGTGTGAAGACTATGTTGATGATGCCAGTGTTGATATTGGTTGTGGTGATAATGATGCCGATGGTACCAGTGGTAGTGGTGAAGTAAGTAACTTTATTGCTTCTCTTTTATAACAGAGGCACAACCGTAAAGATGTGCAACAATAACAAAATCAGAAAAAGCTTAATTACTGGTGATAAGTGTGAAGATTATGTTAATGCCAGTGTTGATATTAGTTGTGTTGATAATGATGCTGATGGTACGAGTGGTAGTGATAATAGGTGTGAAAACTATGTTGATGATGCCAGTGTTGATATTGGTTGTGGTGATAATGATGCTGATGGTACGAGTGGTAGTGATGATAGGTGTGAAGACTATGTTGATGATGCCAGTGTTGATATTGGTTGTGGCGATAATGATGTTGATGGTACCAGTGGTAGTGATGATAGGTGTCAAGACTATGTTGATGATGCCAGTGTTGATATTGGTTGGGGTGATAATGATGCTGATGGTACCAGTGGTAGTGGTGATAGGTGTAAAGATTATGTTAATGCCAGTGTTGATATTGGTTGTGGTGATAATGATTTTTATGGTACCAGTTGTAGTGGTGATAGGTGTGAAGACCTCGTTGATGATGCCAGTGTTGGTAGTGGTGATGATAATGATGTTGTGCCAGTGATATTAGTGCGGTGGTGTCCAGTGCTCATGGTAGAGGTGGTGATGTTGATGTTGTTAACGATGATGGTAATCATGGTGATAATAATTTTGAAGGTAGTTGTGGTAATAGTGTTGTTATTGATGATAATGCTGTTAGTAATTGTAGTGATGGCAGTTGTGGTAGTGGTGTTGAAGATGATGGTGTTAGGTATGGAGGTAGAAATGATGGTGAGGTAGATTGTTATATTAATTTTATTAACAGTGATGATGAAGTTGATCAGGGTATTAACAACAGAGTGAAAAGGACAGAGAGGGAGAAAAAGATAAAGAGAAAAATAAAAGCAAGCTATCCCACAGTAAGTTCTCATTTGTTTGTCTGATACAGATCCAACAGGAGTTTTCCCAGGAGTGTGAAGACATGACGGAACAGAAATTGATTGAAGTATATGTTAAATCAAAAGGCACAGGAAGAGATAAGCTACGTAAGTAGATTGTTTTACTATTAATACAAAAGTTTGAGTTTTGGGAGCACAGCAAGATTATGGCTATGTTTAGACATGCGTTACGCAAACGTAACATGGTCTCAGCTTGTGGTCTCAACAAGTGGTGTCAACTTGTGCGTGGCATAGCGAATGCCAGTATTAACCCAGATTTATATCATTCTTCTGCAAAAGCTCTATTCAGATTATCAGATGTCAAAAAACTGTTGTATGCCCATATATAGTCATGATGTGCCTATATATGGTCATGATGTGATGTCATTATGACCATATTTAGGCATGTCACATTTTTGTCAAATATAGTTTGATAGCCTGGACAGGGCATAATACAGTACACAAAATATATTTAAAAAATTTATGTTCATAGTTTTTATTGACATTTTTAATTTTTATAATAAGCAAATTAGACAATGTGCTCCATCAATGCATTTTTGTAAAGGAATTTTCATACAAAATTATTTGTTAAAAATTGTATTTTACTTTTTTTTTTTTTTGCAGAGAATCACCTGAAGTGGTAAGTTGATTTTTACATTTATATATATCATTTTGTATTTAAGTATGGCAGAAAAAGGTAAATATGTGGACATTCAAAACAATTTGGCAACATTTTAGCAATTCATACTTTTAATACTGTTTGATTCTGTTGTACTAACCATAAGGTGTTATAATTATTTATTTTATTATTATAAATAATTTTCATGAAAAAGCAATACTAACAATGTATATTAAATGGTAATCATTACTAAATGTAAGTTTAAATTAAGTAATGTAAGATCCAGTGGTTTACATAACATTTTATAAGTAAACAAAAATCCAATTACTCATCTTGTGTTATCTAGGCAAATTTACAGCAGCGAGTGTCAACGAGTCAAAGCAACATATCACTCAGCTCATTCAAAAATTTACGTGTGGTGAGTGGCAGGGTAAACCAGTGCTTGGGTCCATAATGCCTGTTTTGGTGTGGTTACAATTTGCTTGGCCACCTGTGCCCTCTAACCACATGAACTGTGTAGCCACTTGTCTGTGGGCTCACACAGATAGGCACACACAAACACATACACACACCTGTACTTAACCACAGTCTAATAGATTTTTGTTTAGTACAGACCTGAAAAGCTTGTCCCACTTGTATAGAAACTCAAAGGTTTCTGCTTGTTAGTTCGTCAATTTTACTGTGAATGTCACTGCATGAGGCACTGGTGCTAAGTTACCTGCACGACTAAGAATATTGTACACCCAGGGAACGGAGGAGAGTGAGCAAGATAATAATAAACCATGAGCACCTATTTTTGTCGAATGCTGGCACAATAGGAGGCACCATTATTAGTTAAGCTAAGGACCTTGTGGGGCTGTTCATTGCAGTAGCGGCCACTACTTGACACTTATCAATCATGTATTGTCCAATTCAAGCGCTGGTTTAGCCTTCAAGCATATCTGTATACCACACATTTGATTTTAAAACCCCCTTTTTTGTAACGCATAGTCATTTTCAGATCATTCAATGTTAGTTGCTTATTTTTTTTTACTAAGATTTACGTATTTTATTTTTTACATTTGTGGGTTTTACCCATAATTTTCTTATTTCACAATTTGCTTTTATTTTCACTATTGAAAGACTTTCAATATTATCATAAGATAATTTTAGGTGTTTTCATAACTGTGTTAGTAAGTGCACAGACAGCTTATGGTGCCTTTTATTTTGGGATGTATGTTTTTGTATAAATTTAAATTTCCATGTTATATATCAGCACTATTATTTTTTTTAAATCTTATATAACTAGTTTGGGGAAAAGGGGTTAGAAGTAAGTTTAAAGAGTTGTGGTAGGATCATTTGAAAGTAAGAAATTACTTTCACTGTAAGAGGTACTTCTCAGATGAAGTCCAGCTGTTAACAGATGTAATCTTTCAAAGACTTCATCTACTTTTATTTACAATGCAAATTTCAAAGTACTGGAAGCAATGGCTCTTCACTTTGTAATTAAATTTAATTTAATGTAACATTCTTTTCGCAAAAATATATATTTAAAAAATGATAATTTTTATAATACAAAAGTAGGATAAAGGAGGAAAAAGGCAAAGACCTGAGAAGATAAAAGTTTTATGTGGCAGATTTGTGTGATTTTGGCCATATCGGGCATTGTGTGTCATACCACTTCCATATAGACAATTCAGAGGTTGGAGGGATCGACAGATACAAGAAAAAACATACATCATAGATATAGAATATTCTACTTGTTTATAGAGTGTTAGTTTTAGCTTATCTTAAATGAGGCTACACAGAACGCCAAGTGATAGTATTTTGGTTGGTAGATGGTACATCAGGGAGGGGTGCCTGTGATGTTTAGAATTTACTGTATTGCTGAAAAATGAAAGCACTGATGGTAGTTTAGAAGAGGTGTTAGTGAGGTATGGGTGATAATTATGTAGCAGAGGTACATCAAAAGAATGACTGGTTGATTTGTTTTACAGAACAAAACATTCCACTTTTTTTATATATTGATATCTTATAAATGTCAACTAGCATTTAGTTAATGCAATAATTGTAATCACTCTTTATGTACTTTTTATTAATTTGGATTAGTTTCTAGTTGTACTTTTGTTCTTTTAATTTGGTTTTGTTTTGTTAAATGTGGTTTTGTGTATTAACTGTGGTTTATTATGTTGTTTCACAAATCTTTTTTCATTGTCTCTGACTTAATTATATAAATTCAACATGTTTAAAGATATTAAATGCATAGTGTTATATGTAATTTTCTATATGTATGTACCAAATGTGTGATGCTAGTATCGAGCTTCATTATTTAGGTACTGTAATTAAAAATTTAAAAAATGTTAACGAAGAAAGCTAAAACTGTATAAGTAGTAGCACATCTAAACACGTCAAAATGTTTGTATTTGTATCAACCATTGGAAATTGCTGTACTGTATTGTTATGTACTGTGTACTAATATTCTTGAATACTGAATTATTCATAATTTGTATCATGTTGATGTAACCATTATAATATATGTGTGTGTCAGCTGTGTACTATTTTCTACTAACTGTAATATATATGACATAGTATGATATACCCCTTTTACACTGCAAGCAAAATTCCGGACGTAACCCGGGATTTTCCAATACCCGGGTTAAAATCTCCTGAGTTGTGGTTAGTGTAGACGTCAAAAAGTCTGTCTCGGGTTGCCAAACATTCCGAGATGGACGTGCTGGACGCATTCAGCGTAGGCCAAACCGGGTGCATTCGGAGTCGCCAGTGTAAACAGCACCGAATTTGATTCCGGAATTAGCCTAGGCCTTACCTTGCGCCTACCGCAGCTGTGATCAGGTAGGCCTAAATTTTATTAACAACGGGCTATGCCTAGACACTTTTCAAATTAATTCCTCTACACACTGGTATAGACTTGATATCAAAACTGCTGATTTAATTCGCATAATTTAAAAACAATCTGCAGGTACATTGCTTCAATATTGACAATAATTGTGGCTTCGTGACGACGAGGAACTTGAGCGAAGTAATGATCACCATTACAACAAAAATTGAGGGCTGTATTTGAACCCGAGTTCGTTGCCGGTGTAAAATAGGAGCATCTCGGGATCAACCCGTACTTTTCTGTTCTGTGTAAATGGGAAATGCACCCGGGATCACTCTGGAATTAACCCGGGTCGATTCTGCCCTTGGCAGTGTAAAAGGGGTATTAGTAACAATATCGTACTACTGCTGCTGATATTGCTGCTGCTTCTTCCACTGCTGTTACTTACCGCTATTGCTACTACTACAATAGAAATGTTTAGGACACAGATTTTATATCTTTTTGTAGAACGCAAAATAAGACACTCAAATTTGCTTCTATGATTTCAAGATTCTTTAATTGCAGTGCAACATCTTTTGACCAATAAACAATAGCGACGTAAGCGAACGTACACAAAACCCCTACGATAAAATATAAATAAAACTCATTAAGTCTCAAGTCTAAACAAAGAATGTATAAGACAAATCAAATGCTTAAACTTACTTAACTAACCAAAATATAAATTATCGTGGTATTAACATAATCATAAAACGGTAAGAAAATATCTTATATCGTAACTGAGTAAATATAAATGTAAGAGTAACATTAAATTACTGTACTCTCCTGACATAGTCAATGATGTTCACATTATTATAGATTATATAACAAATCATAACTAATATAGAGCGAATAATATATATAAAATTAATTAAATGAACTAGTGCTCTGTGTACAGAATACACATATCAATGAACTAAACTAATTAACATTAAAAAAAAAGAAACTTTTAAATAAAGATAACAAGCATAAACAATAAACTCTCATCAGAAGTCAATGACCTTTGACCTCGCTAACGGGCCATGCTGCAATACAGTAGGTTCTATTATGCATATGCATGAGATAGGGTTCCTACCCTGTGGAACAACTCAAGGTCATTCACACATAAACTATAATTAATACTAATAGGTTAGATGTGGATAAGAGACAGCCGCCGGCCCTTGAAAATCCGAGGGACACCGACTGATTTTCGCCTCGGCTCGTACCCATAACCGCAGCCGGTCTCCAAGGTGAATAGCCTCTGTAGGTAAGGGAAGTCGGCAAATTAGATCCGTAACTTCGGGAAAAGGATTGGCTCTAAGGGCTGGGTCGGTCGGGCCGGGGAGTGAAGCGGGACCGGGCGCGTGCCGTGACTGGGCGAGGCCTGCCATCTCGGGATCAACCCGTACTTTTCTGTTCTGTGTAAATGGGAAATGCACCCGGGATCACTCTGGAATTAACCCGGGTCGATTCTGCCCTTGGCAGTGTAAAAGGGGTATTAGTAACAATATCGTACTACTGCTGCTGATATAGCTGCTGCTTCTTCCACTGCTGTTACTTACCGCTATTGCTACTACTACAATAGAAATGTTTAGGACACAGATTTTATATCCTATATTAATATTTCATGTTTATTTATATTATTGGTTTAGCAAAGTAACTTAACAGAGTTTTATAGTATTATCCACAATACCAAGTTTATTCTAAAAAATATCTTTTATATTTATACAAAACTTAGTCTTATTCATAAATATGTATCTTGCCCACATATACTGTTTGGTGGTGATGATGAAATCATCATACCTACTGTATATAAGTAAACCACAGGTATTTTTCACATCGATGTGAGTTTGCATCAGGAAAACTAAGTGCAAGCTTAGTAGTCTAGTGGTTATAGCACCAGGCTAGTTATCTGGAGGTCGTGGGTTAAATTCCGACCCGAATCACTCGGGAATTTTTTTCGCAAGTATTTGGGAACATGCCGAATATTCGGTACACTAACACGTCAGGTATGGTAAAACACCACTCTATTTGTCACATAAAATCTCAAAGAGCTTTAGGTGATGACCACTTAGATGATGGGCTCTTAGCCCATGTCATTTTTGTCAAATGTGTAATAAATAAAAAGTGTACGCCTGCGTATTCCGTGCCGTATTGTCCAAGTGTTTCATGTCACTGACCAGGTGTTGAATACCACCGACCAGGTATTTCATACCACTGGCCTGTTGTCACATATTTCTGGCCATAATTCTGCTCTTGTTAATTACTATGATATTGTGGAATTTGTCAATTCCCTAGCCAACACCTAAGTGTTCTTTCAAGTTGAGGGCTCACTAGCACACAACACTGTCTGAAAGTTGATAGACCCCAGATAACACAGCTCCACTCATGACCTCCACTTGTCATAGATTACCCCCACCATTTGTTCTCTTTGTTTTGTCTGTATGTAGGACATCCTTGGGAGTCAACAACGCACATTTCGTGAGCTTGTACAAGACACAGAACCCGACCCTGTTGTCGGTCATCCCACCCTACCAAATGTAAAGTTGTATTGTACTAGTAGATCGATGTATTTTTTTTTATTCATCCACATTCTTTTTTGTTCACATGAACAAGAGTCATTCACGGAATGAATTTGTGTCATTCACATTTCTCAGATGTTTCTTATGTGCATGTGTATGGTGTTATGTATTAAGCAAACAATAGTATGTAGATCCATGTATGTTTGTAATAGTCGTAAAAAAACTTTGATATTTATTTGGACACAATATAACGATTTATCATTTGAGTTTACATATATATATATATATTCTATCTGTCTCTTATACACATCTAGATGTGTATAAGAGACAGCTATTATGCTAAAATAATCATAGGCTAGATGTTGCATGTATGTTCCATGTATTATGAAGAATAGTATGTGTTGGAGACAAACAATAAAGAAATAGTTGACAATTTGGAGAATAAATACAATTTCTGTTATGAAACACTTTCTGTGTGCATATATATATATATATACATGCATTTAGAAAGTGTTGACGTATTTTGTAACAGAAATTGTATATATTTTCCAGAATAATGTTATGTAGTTCTGTTTTATCTTTAAACCTAATTCATTTATGAATATTCTCAGTCATTGAGGTAAAGTTAATGTTTAAAATTAGATTCTTTCTATTGGACGTCGCAAGTAAGTCAAGTAGAAACTATTTGATTTTAAATACAATAGTTAAAACCTAATATCTATTTCTGTCATTTTATTGTTTTTAGTGAAACCTTTTCTATATATGTACATGTACAGTATTCAGTGGTTGATTGATTAATTGGTAGTTTTCATTCATTTATTATGCATTGTTTTTCAAATTTCTATTTTTAGGTGAAATCTTCATATTCTTTGTGTTATGTTCTCTTTAGCGATGTTAAGGAGTTTTCTTGTCTTCGATATTGTATGGTTTTTTTTCTCCAATCTAAAGTTTGTTGTACTATCATTTCCATCTTTCATTTAGCTTCTCTACTAATCGTGACAATGATCTTTACACAGTTCTTGTGCATGACTTTTAAAGAATGAAATGCTTGTTTTTATTTTTAAAAATTGGGGAATATGTATGCCTCCCCCCACCCCCCAATTTTGACTGTCAAGTTGTTCACTTTTCTTTTTCCTTTTGATCATGCCATTTTAGGAAAACAGGCCTGTTTCTTAAATTTAAAAATTGGCGAAATAAAATATCAATTCAGTTCATAATTGGCCTTCCTTGCAATATATACAACTTAATGTATAAAATATAGGAACACTACTTCAAACAATTTTACTGCCTTTCCTTTCCTTTCCATTTATTTATATAAATCAACAAATCATTGGAACAGTTTCACTTCAATTTTGTTATACCAATTAATGACTCATTTTTGGTTGTGGCCAATTACCTGGTCATTTGTTTGAGAACTGCTGACATATTTGATCCCCTTCACATTAATTTAAATCTTGATTTTTGTCAGATTTTATCACAGATTATATATGTTAATAACAAGTTTGAAAGGTTTTCATCTAATACTGAATTGCGATTTTATTGTTTTTTAATATTTTTTATTTTTTTACCATTTTGTTTTGTGCATTTCAGTATTGTTGAACATCTTTTTGTACAAAATGTGTATGATAAAATTATTATATGTATTCCTAATATTAAAGATTCATTTTTGTGCATGTCATCATAAATGTATTTTTTCGATAAATATATTCTTCTGTATTCTAATTGATAATTTCATTCATGTATCTATTGGATATGATTGTTTTATTAATAATAATAACTAAAAAATAATATATTAAGATTGTATTTTGTTCTCATTTTTTAGAATACACCACAAGTTGATGAAGATGGCTACACTATTCGACCAGACAATACGGATGATATCCTTGTTTAGATCAAACATATACACAACTCCAGTTATAAGAGGGCGCTCTATTGGCGCCGTCATTGCTGGAGACCTCCTTGGGATCCCCCGCTTGCATGTCAGTTCCATGTACGGTGGTGCAAAGTATTAAGAGTAGATTACGATGAAAACAACTTACAGTACGTACTATAATTTTGATATTTAGATTTTGTAGCAGATGATGCATAACAGTCCCTACCGAATTCCCAGCTATGGCGTCTGTAGATGGAGAGTAATCACTGTGATTGGATCGGTCTATAATATTGATTTCTGTTTATGAAAGAATAGTTAATTCTTTATTCGTTATTTTTCTTAATTAATTAAATCACATGGTTTTAAGGCAGAAACTTTTTACTCAGAGTCTGATTCCGATTCTGACTATAATGATAAGCCTCCTCGCAAAATCCATGTTGAAATCAAACCAATCGTGCCAGACGGGAACTCAGGAAACACAGCGGCATCAGTTGATGAAATCAAAGCCTCCTTAGCTGGTAAAAAACTTACCCTATCACCAGCAGTAAGTACTGTCTTGTTATAGCTACCTTTATTGTTTATTAGTAAACAATGTTTCTTCTGCTTATAGATGGTACTGGTAGAGGACTGCATGTATATCTAATTTAGTGGAAAATGTAATAACAGAGTCAGGTTTCATGGACACAAATTCTGTCTCTACCTGTCCACTAATAATCTGTCTAGGTATACCTAAGCTAGTGGAAAAAATTCTCTTCTGTTTTTAATAAATATTAGCTAGATGGCTTCTTTAGCGGTAAACATAATATAGCGCCTCTACCTGTATTTTCCGTTTTTATCTGTCTTGGGAGCTGTCATAGCTATCTATAAACTTACAATGTCTCCAGTTTTTAGTAGTTAATAACTAATTGCATATCATTTTCTCTTACTGCAGATGAGGCGAGACAAGTCAAGTAAGTCAAATTTTTAATTATGTATGTATGGTACTCGTAATTGACAATGGCCTGTCTTATAAGTGAATCTCAAACATCAAGTTTGATTATTAGTTTTTCTTATCATTTTCAATGGTCATTTGTAATAGTCATTTTAATCATCATTTTAACATCATGTGTAACTTACATTTTAATTGTCATTTGAATTGTTCATTTTAATAGTCATCTTAATGGTCATTTTAATCCTGTTTCTCTGAAACTTGCATTGTTTCGATTCAATATAAATACCAGATTCCTTTAGATTTAGTGCTCATTCCCAGTGGTCATCCTTGATCCCAACTGGTCATTTTCAATTGTTATTCCCAAAGGTCATATTTGATTATCCAAGTTGATCATTTTAGTAGTCATTCTCAAAAGTCAATCTCTCTATTTTTTGTAAAATTAGTATTTTTATTGAACTCTATGAATATTTCTAAATACAAAACTTCCAGATGTACTTCGACAAAAGGTAATTTTTTTTTTATCATCCTAGCTGATCATTTTAGTGGTCATTCCCAAAGGTCAATCTATTCATTTGTAAAGTTAATATTTTCGTTTAATTCTATGAATATTCATAAATGCGATCCCAGATCTACTTTGACAAAATACTAGTGACTAAGTCCCCATTACACTGCCATTACCATACTGTAATGGCTTTCTTGATGCTCCTAAACATGCTTAACATCAGACAGTTTATTTCGTGCATTATTTCTAGTTTTACAAATGAACCATTTTGATTTCTGGTTTACACACATGTATGCTGATACCACACAATAACTGCTCAGATATATACTGCAGCTATGTATAAGAGACATATAGGTAACATTTTTAATTATATAATACATAGTTCAAAAGCCATACTGGAAGCACCGTTGACACATGTTATGTGTAATGTAGAAATTTCAAACAATCTTAAATATGTTTTAATCATGGTAAAGTTTAATGTTGTACAACAATTATGTTGTTACCTAACTTAACTAATCTATTTTTTTATTAATTGAAGTAAATTCTATTCATTTTCATCATTTCAGATGGTGACATTAAGCGGCGAACACAGATTGGGAGCAGAAGGTATGTTGCCATTCTTTTTCTTCTTCTTTCCATTTGTAAAAATCATTTATATCTCTCTGCATATGCCTCAAACTAAAGTAACAACTTATTGTGAAAGTTAAAATTCTATTCTAGTCTCACCTCAGATCTTTTCCCTTGCTTTTCCTCCTTAGTTTCAGTTCGACTTACACAGTCAATAAATTTTTCATTGTTCTAATTATTTTCTTTATTATTATTTTTTTTTGTGTGTGTTTTTTTATTTTATTGTTATTATTTGTCTTATTTTTTCTTATTCTTGTTACGATTATTATTATCATTATTAGTATTATTATTATTACCATTTTATTTTTTTTATTGTTGCCCTTTATTATGTATTTATTGTAAAGCGCTAGTGACAACATCCATTTTAACCAGCACTATAGAAATTTTAAAATCTGTCTATCTATGTATTGTAATTAAAGCAAGTGTGTTGCATTAAATGAAGTGATGTCAGCAAGATACATCCCTCACTTATAGTATATTGATGGAAGGCATGTTAAACCAGAAATAATATTTCCCCTGAATTCTGATAGTGCTATTATTCCCTCGATGTAAAGCTCCAGTCACACTATCAAATGTGTGTGATGTGCCCATATATGGGCCCAAATATGGACATATCACAGTTTTTTGTCACATAAATTTTATAGTGTGGATGGACCTTTAGGCTATATGCTCTGACCACACTATCAAATTTTCTGTGACAAATATATCTGTGGTTCACCAATATATGGGCATGATGATGTCATATTACATCCAAATATGGACATATCACAGTTTTTTGTCACATAAATTTTATAGTGTGGATGGACCTTTAGGCTATATGCTCTGTCCATACTATCAAATTTTCTGTGACAAATATATCTGGTTCACCCATATATGGGCATGATGATGTCATGTCACACATGTGCAAGTCACATGTATAAGTCACTTTTAAGGAACAGTTTGTTCCTCCCCACTGTGGCAGTCATCTTTAGCATCCAGGTATATGCTGGGTCCGACTGTTCAAAGAGGTCTTTGACTGAGTTAGCTTCTTAGCTTTACCAGGTCACAATGAAGAGGATGAAGGTAGTGTGTAAAAGAAGAAAAAATAAATAAAACTGGCATGCATTGTTTGGCAGTCTTGAGACAAGCAATGCTCTTTATGTCAACACTTTAAATAATAATAATAAGTCAATTCTTTTATAGCGCATTCCGCAAAAAGCCTCAATGTGCTTTACAACAAACCATAAGCAATAAATAGATTCAACTTAAACTACTTAAACTAAAAACAGTTCCGAAATGTATGAGCATTATTGGCATAGTTGTCCTGAACAGGACTCCACCCTCTGATCTCAAAATGTCGCTGTCACACCCAGGTGCATGCAGGTAATCTATTAGGCAGTTTGCTGGGCTCTGGTAGCTTCCACCTCAGAATAAGTCCTCGACTCTACCTCTGTGCACTGCAAAAGTCGATGACGTTGTCTTGATTAATGAACAGGAGAGGCCAAGCTCTCGACACCCGACAAATGAAAGCACATCCATCAGCTGTAAAGCCTTACCAGAGAAAAAAATGGAAAGACATATCATGTGAATTCTGCAAATGTTGTTAAAAAGAAGGGTTTTAAGAAGGGTTTTGAAAGACTCAATAGAATCAGCTGATTTGATATAGGAAGACCATGTGATAGTGATGCTGGGTGGGTGGCCCTACCATGTTGGAAAAATGTTAGTCGCCTTACAATGACACTAATCAAACCATTATAGGCCAGTATATATATGCTATAGAAATTCAATAAAAACTTATTTTTCTACTTGCAGCTCTAATAACAGTACGAAAAGCAACAGTGACCTTATGGCCTTTGACCCATTAAGCACATCACCTGGCGGTTCAAGTTTGATGTCTCACCATAGCGACACCATAAGTGGTACCTCTCCAACTTCTAGTGAAAGTAAGTTAAAACAAGTTTACCAATTATTGTCTTTAGGTCAATATAAAAGTGTAATATTTTTAGATAAAAATAAAATTGATATTAAAGTTAAAAGCAAAACTTTTTATATTTTTATGGTACTCCAATTTGTTTCTGTTTTGTTTGTGTATGAAAGTTCCGTTTACAACTTTGTGATCTTTTATGTATTTACTGAATTGAAGTAATTGTTGCATTGAGAGTTTGTGTTATATACGTCCATGCTTGATTGAATGTCTGAATATACCATAGTTTTTGTCTGCCTGTCAGTGAGTAGATTCTCTAACACCATGTAGGTAAATAAATACAACTACACTACTTGATGCCACTGGCAGTCCGCCTCCAGCTCAGTCTATTAGCATTGATAATAAATCAATACATGTAATAATAATAGTAATAATAATAATAATGAATTATTTAATTATAATTATGCAACTATTAGTTTTCTTGTAAATGTAATTTTTGAAATTTTTTAAGGCAAGTTAGATTAATTTTTTGTAATACTGTAATATTCTTGTAAATATGATTTTTCAGTAAAACTTTTGGTTGACTGCTGTGTTGCTATTTTTTTAGCTGATCTGTGTTGTGTCATTCTCATACGGAGAGTGTTTTTTGTTTCTCCGACATATTGTTTGCCACAAATATTACAATATATGAGATAAATGACATTTTTGGTGTCCAATCCATGTATATATATATATATATATATAGAGAGAGAGAGAGAGAGAGAGAGAGAGAGATGAGAACTTTAAACCAGATACATTTAGATATCTTTTCTTTGATGTATATTAAAGATTCATTTATATGTAGATTATTCTATATATAGAGTACTACACTGTTATGCCACGATACCTTGTGATACTACTCCGTTGCTATCAGCGACTCAAAATGCATTCAACGGAATCCATTTTCTCCATTGACAAACCATTGATCCAAATTTATAACCTAATTATTAAGATGTATCTTGATTTTTCTCTGTAAACTTTAATTGATGATTAAATGTGTGTTCAATAACTAATATAATGTGAGCTTTTGTGTTTTTAGTACATTTTGATGGTAAATTATTAGGTTTTAAAATGCCTATTCCAGAAAGTCTATTCTAAACCATTAAGATTGTGAAGTCATTCAGGTGTAGTGAACGGTAACCAACATCTGGTTGACAACAAGGGCGCAACCTGGTGTTGTGACGACACAACTGTTGTACTCTATACTATGTAATAAATCTTTCAAGAATCTCATTAGATTTAGTTGATTGATGATTGATTGATGATTTTGTTGATACAGTGATTTATTTGTTGGCTAAATAATTATTAAATCATTGATTGATTGATTTGAGTGAATTTGATAGATAGAGTAGTAGAATAGTTGTTTGATTGTTTGATTGATTAATTAATTGATTGATTGATTTTCACACATCACAATTATTGCAATGCTCATAGAAATACTTACTTTTAGTTTAATCTTCATGCTTTTAGTTCAGGCTCTCAATTTCCTTAACACACAATATTTTAACATAAACATTTTTTTATGACTTTGGTCATTGAGACAATTATTTGATAATGTTTGCTTTGGTCAGCATTGTCAGCTTTAATGATGTTCCCAATAAATGTTGAAGCTTAGCAAAGTTAATGTTATGAGGTGTGATATTTCTCAACATAGGCAATACTTTACATAAAATGCAGATAGTTTCAGAATTTATTTTATGCATGCATTTTATTTCCAATTTGTTTGGGGGATTCAAATCAGAACAGTTCGCTTTATTCTTTATTGTTTACTCTTTTTATGTAGACACTTATTGTCTTTTTATTTTATTTATTTATATACATTTTTTTATTGTTTTTACTGATGACACCACATACTACTAAATAGTATCCCATATTTGATAGTAGATCGAACGGCAGTCACGCCATCACCTCAACCCGACAAACACACGCACTCCACCATGCATATAATCCAACCACCACCTTTGCCTCAGCGTCATTCAGACAATCGCAATTCACGGAAGTACCCCAATTCCCGTCGATACGGACGATACATTCCTACTTACTCAACTATGCCAACTAAGAGACATACAGCCCACGGTTCACGCCCTCCTGTAGTCCAGAAGATATCAACATTTTCAAGAAGCCTTCAGGATTTGAGTAAGCGTGCACGGCGTATGTGTAAGCTGCTTGTTGTACCGCATGAAAACATACATATCGTGGAATGTAACTAATAACAATGCATAATATACAATTATGCATCAGTGATGTCAAAACATCATGTGACACCTTTCGTTACTGGGCAACACTACCCAAGGCGTACGGCTTAGTACCTCCACAGCCTAGCTACAGTCCACATGGCATTTTATGGCATAACTTTCTATCTTAATAAAATTACAATTTTATTTCTTTATTTTGCCTTGTAAACAATATATTGACAGTTATATCTAGGATCAATACTATGTGCCCTGTTCTTGTGTTTTTATTATGATGTTAATCAAACATTTTTTAAGTTCTAATGCTTTCGTTGAAAAGCTATATAAAACAGGCTAGCTGTGGGAATGCTGAGTCGCTCAGTAACGAAGCGGCACAATGTGTGTTACCATGACGTAATACTCTATACTTTTATTGTAATCACACTTTGTACTGATAATCTAAACTGTGCGAGCAGTTTATCCGACCACCAATGGCTATTTTGGTTGCTCAGAGATTCTCTGTATCGTTATATGTAGATATGTCAATATTGCTAATGCATAATGGTCCTATATTTCTATAGAAGCTTTTTCCTTTGATTTTGATTTGCATATTTGGTGTATTTTTTTAATAGCTTAACTAACAAAGAGGCAAATGCTAATTTTGCATTTTCAAAGAGAAGTCATTAGAAATTATATTGCTGCTAAAAATTAAAGATATTAAGAAATAGATAAATCTATTATAAAATAGGATAGATGTTTTGAAATATGGCATCAGTAATTTGAACACTTCATGTTAGATGGATAACTTAATTTAAGTAATTACTCACTGCAAATACAATCTGTGGTACACTTGGGATCATAAAAGAATAACATTTCTATTCCATATTTTATTAGTTGTGTCTAATTAATTGGTAAAGGTTCTTTGCTTTTTTACACTTCATTATAGCACTACTTAAGTTTATTTTAGCAATGCTTTTTCATAAAAAATTGTAAACAATAATAGCTAGGATGTATTTTCAGGTTTGTAGCAAATTTTTCTGAAGTTTTCATTAGCCATGATATTTTTCAGATGTTCATTTTTTACCTTATTTTTGGTGCAAATAAACAGCCAAAACTTATTGCAGAAATATATAACCTTAAGAATATAATACTTGCGAAGAACAAAATATAATATTTCATGAGAAGAATCATAATAATAACCAATTCGAAAGAACTAGTTATTAGAATATTTTTATATGAGTTTTAAAACAGTTAAAGCTTAAATTTTATAATGTATAATTTATTTAACGTTATGATTTAATTGAATGATTCTCTAATACTTGTATTTGATGGACTAGTGCATTTTGAAATTTTAATTAATAGGTGATAATTATTTATATTGTTTTTAATAATTATTATTACCATTTTTGTGTTCAATAACTGATGTTTGTTCATGTGGAAAGCATAGCCATGGCATAGCAAAGCATCAATCGTCTTTGTTACTAAACAGGCATTTTTTTTTTGTGGTTTATTTTTAGCATGGCTACATTGTGGCATGCCTTTTTCTAACAGATTTTTGACCTGAAGAAATAGACAACAACAAATATGCATATTCTCACACACAATGTCAAAACCAGTTCAGTTAATTTAAAATCCATTGTTTATTTTGATACAGTATTAAATACACTTCCCTTGAGAAATAGTAAAATGGTGGTGTTTTTTTTATGGAATAATTCTTTTCTTTTTTTTCTATTGCAAGATATGTATCTTGGGTATTTGGTTAGATGAAATTTATAACAACATCATTTTTAAATTTTCAAACATTTTAATAATTTAATAAAATTATAAAAAGTATTACAGTATAATAATTATGATAATATAACATGTATTTATAATAACACTATAAATAGTCATTAATTAACATTTGTATTTCACCGATATCCACCATAAAGTGTCCATTATAAAGTTGTTTATGGTTTATTAATGTATATTATTATTTTCATTATTTATTTTATATAGAAGTTTCATAACAACATTGTGGGTCACATTATAAATACTTTAAAACAGAAATATTCCATCTGAATATATTTTTATCCAACTTTTATTTCTATTCTTTTTCATTTAATCTTTTTGAATTAACTTTAATTTCTTTCATGTTAATTATTCCCAAATGCCACTAAGCTCATGCTTCAGCTATTTACAACAATGACCAACTCGTTTATTTCTTTAAACAAAATACCATCATCAAACAAAAGCTGAAATATTCCTTATAGTGGTCATGACTAAACATTCACCTACAACTCCCAAAGCCTACATCTAATACATCAAAATATTATAAACAGAACGACAAACGATCTGAATGGGTGGTGATTATGAGATCTGTGAAATAATCACAAGGTCTGAGCAATCAACCTCATTACTATGCACAAGACTCCTTTCCTAGCTGACACTACCTTGATAAACATTAGCTCTGTTTTAACTATCTGTCATTGTGCATTGGTAGTAAATTCATTCATTGTATTCGCTGCATATTTTCCCCTCCCCCTTTTTATCTCATATCTATCGGTAATCCCTAACCATACAGATTAATGCATTAAAAGACTCGTGGAAAAAGTGATGTATTTTTGGAGACTGTAGCCGGCTTTATATGAATTTGCCAATATCCCTTGAGAGATAGTCGCATACTAATTTATTCTCTGCCTTTATTGTCTCATTTCACAGCAAGCAGTGATATCCTACAGAGTCCACACGGTGTAAATGATATACTGCCTCCAACGCTACCAGCTAAGAGCAGACACAGTATAGGGCCGTCGTTCAACTCCTTACCACCACCACCAACAAGACCGTCTTCTAGGCCTAGAAGTATTCAGGTGCATATGATTCTTTGTTTTTTCTGTGCTATTTTAATTGATCCATTCTTTTTTTAAAACATGATCTTGAGGGTAATCATCAAACAGATTACAGTATTACCATAGACTTAAATACAATAAAGATGCTTAATTAATTAATAACTACTAATAATATAATTACACGTTGTTAATAATGATAATTTGAAACATAATAATGATGAGAATATGATAGTGATATGGAGGGGAATTACTATCTGAAAAATTACATGTTTTTATTCGAATTTGTAATTGTTTACATTTATAACAAAATTACTTATAACATTTTCAGTCTCCCAGCCCAGCATTCAATGAACCACCACCATTACCTTTACCACGTCAAGACAGCTCGTCCTCATTAACAGGCTTGGGAACATTCAATTCATCACCTGCTATCGGCACCTCACGTGGGCCTAGCCCTCTGACACTAGGCATGTCGGACACTATACCAATAGCAGCAGCCTTTATTGAAACCGTTAATGCATATTTCAAGGGAATAGATCAATCCAAGTAAGTTGTATCGGTGATTAGTTCATTGTTAGAGGTCATTCATTATTTTCATCATTTTCAAGAGGGTAAAATGTACTTTCAAGGGGGTAAAATAAGTACTTTTTTCGATGACCCACTCCCCCTCAAAGAGTAAACAATAAAATGATAATTTTTGTCCTTTTGAGATCATCCTTTTATCTTTTTCATAATATACTATATAAGTCTACACTCTCAATCCCCACTTTTGTACTCTTGCAAAAAAGATCAAAATAATGGATAATTTCTAAATCATGTGAAGTGTGAGATAAAAATATAATTGAATAATTTGTGTATACATTTAATCATACAATAATGATTGATTGATTGATTACTATGAAGTAATGTTGGCATCAGAATCATCCTTTTCTATTGTAATTCACCTAATTTACATTATAATATCAATATGATAAGAATTAGCAAAAGCAATTAGGTAATACATTCTGTGAAAAGTCCAAAAAATGTTTTTGCTTATGAAAATTATATTGATGGTTAGTACCATAATTTTCTTAAGGGATTTGCTCAAACTTGATTATATTAATAACAATAGGGTAGATAATGTTGAGGATGATGATATTGTGGTGGGGATGATTAATGTTGATCCTTATCACCCAAATTTGAATATAATTTTATATTTCAACAATTGTGTACATTAAAAGTTTTTAGTTTCATAATAAATCATTTGCATGTTTTAACAACTAATTGACATATTTTTGTGACAATTATTTTTTAATATTTATTTTTTGCAGGTGTATGGTTAAAATCACAGGTGATATGATGCTGTCGTTTCCTGCTGGTGTCATCCATGTGTTCACCAGTAACCCGAATCCGCCGGTTCTCTCTTTCATCATCAGAAATTTTAACAAACTGGAGCAAGTTTTGCCAAACAAACAGCTTGTTAGTCAGTGAGTGAAACATATTTAGAAATAGTTCATTAATATCTATATCATTGCTATATGAATAATTCATGAGACCTAATTGTTCTTTGTGAATTTCTACTCAGATTCTACTCATTTTTGTCAAATTAAACTTACGGAAAAATAACGATATGTTGTGACGGAAAAATAACGATATTCTGTGATGAGATCTGGAAAAACCCCTTAAAAGTTCAATTGAAAAAACCAAATATATACTGTATCCTACACAACACAATAAATATATGATTTAATTATGAAAATGGATATTAATGGTTTGTACCATTACCTCTGCAGGGATGTTGCACAAAGTTCTGAGAATCTTCAAGTGTATTCATTCAACATGACGGCGCTTGTGTCTTTACTACGGAGTCAAGCAGAGAAGAACACACAAGCTTCCTATTTCAATGTAGACATTCTAAAATACCAGGTGAAAATCGCAATAATTTACTTCATTAGATTAAAGCTGTTGGACAGTAGCGAATCTGCCTGCAACATCCGTAGAAGCTAGTGGGGTACAAAAGCAAAGCCCTAGTAGAGGCACTTAAAAATCTAGGGAATTTTTGACCATTTTAAGCTGTACCAAACAAGAAAAAGAATAGAATGGCCAACACGGTAGTGCTTTCCTGTCCAACAAAGTTTTATAAAACGCATAGAGAAATCTAGCAGATACACTACAGGGGTGGATCCATAGAAAAATCTGGGTAGAGGCGATGCGAAGTGCGTAGCACCGAGTGGGGGTTGGGGGTGGCTGGTAGAGGTGGTGTTTGAGATTTTTGTTTAGAAATGTTTTACCTTAGACATTAGTACATGGAATTTATATCGAAAATTAGCTTGTTTTGGAGTAGGCCTATTGGTACCACGTACCCCTCTTTCTCCTTTGCTTTTCTTTCTTTTGTCTATTCTTTTTTCTCCAGTCAAATGGCTCCCCCCTTTCCCAAGATCCGCCCCTGCACTATATTAATTTATTAATTTTTACTATATTACAATATAGTAATTATTATTTCTCATCTCATTCAAATTTCAATTTTAGGTGCGGGCACAACCAGACGCTCAGTCCACACCCTTACAACTGTGCAGTTACTGGAAGTGTGAGTCCAACACCACAGACCTACGCGTAGACTATGTGTACAACCCAAGTGCCCTCCAGCCTGCCATACCGTTAACAAACGTGTCCTTACTTGTCCCTGTTGATGGCGGTGTTTCTGTTATGCATTCCAAACCTCATGCAACATGGTAAATACTGTACAAGAATTTCTACATTTATAAAATATTGAGTAGGAAAGAGGGAGGTACTGAAATCTGAGCTACAAGAAGAAAACATTCAAATGTAAAAATTTATTTTATGGCATTCATAATGAAAACAATTTTAATAGCAACTCTTTAGCCCCTCTATAATATTAATGGATTTATTTATTTATTTGCAAAAGCTCATTGAATATTGTGAAATCCTGTTGAAATTATAAAAATCAAAATCTACAGATAATGTAATCGGCTGGCATACAATGTGTATTGTCATGTATATTTATACATGCTTGTTAACCATTAGTATTTATTGTATGTACAGTTCACCCTTCAATTCGAGACCACCTTTGGGACCTGAAAATTTGGGGTGGTCTTACTAGAGGGTAGGCTTTAGTGTTAGTAGATTGAAGATTGTTCTTTGGTTCTTTAAAAAAGTGGTTTCGATCAGAGGGGTCTCAATTAGAGGGTGCACTGTATAACTATGAAGTGAGTCTATTTATTGAATGCTTGGATAAACTAAATAATGCCTTTTTTCTATTTAACTAGAACACCCCCTAAAAAATTAGAAAACCATTCTTGTCATGATGCTAACTACCACATATCCATTCTCATTCTTTCCATTTAACAGATGGTATATATAGCTGTGGGACATGAATTCATTACTTTGTGATTTCAACACTTTAACATTGATTTTGATTTATCTCATCTTAGGTCAGCTGAAAACAAGAGAGCCTTATGGAAAATACCAGAGATCTCTCAGAAGTCTGAGGATGGTGGATCTGGCTCCATACGGGCCAAGTTTGAGCTGACCAATGGACCAACTAAGCCGTCCACGTTGGCTGTTAGTTTTGGATGTGACGGTACCACATTGTCCGGTATTGACATAGAGTTAGTGGGAACATCATTTCGCCTTTCACTTGTCAAAAAGAAATTTTCATCAGGTATGTTATTTGTTCAATATAGAGTCATTAAAGTAGACTTAGTAAAATTAACTGCTTCTGGTACAAGCTCACTAAATTTATTGCTGAAATGTGTTATATGAAGCCAACAACACAGAGTAAACATTAGCACATATTTCGAAATCTTGAAGTTGCCTGATTTGCATAATTTAAATTGGTGTCTATTTGTCATTTGAATAAAAATATATAACTATGCAGTCTAACTTTGAAGTGGTACAAATTCCAAAAAAAATTTTTTTTTTTTTAATGAACACAGTCAAGTGCCACATATTTATGAAAATTAGCTTAAATATGCAAATTATTTTGAAAACAACTGGCCTCCAAAGTCGCAACTGGTGTTAACGGTTCTTATTCATTTTACTTCCAGGTAAATATTTATCAGAAAGTTGAAAAGCAGTGATTCCGTTCCAGCAGGTTTCCAATTAACTGTTACAGAAGGTTTCCAGTTTCAATCCTGATTGTCAACCTTTATCAAGAAACTGCCATGATTCGGACCAAGACTCAGATATCTCAAGAACTCACCTTTTATACTTATTGACTATCAGGGATTATTCAATTAAATATAGACAAACACATATTGATTATCACAAATGCCAGGGATGAAATCCAATCAAGATTAAGCAAAATATGTTTGAGGATATGAACCACCAGGAACCCTATGATTTTAATGAATATTTAGAGAGAACAAAAAGATAGAATAGCAGGAAATTTTTGAGATAATTTACTCATGTCTTCATGGATATGGAATTCAAAAAACTGGAATACAGGGTCAGATCTGCAATTTTGCGTTGTATGTCAGTAATAACAACAGCTAGGGGAGCATGTGTCTCCATGGCCTTTTCCCATTTCCCTACTTTTTAGTGGGCCATTTTCTCCTCCCCACATTTTTGGCCTTCCTCTCATGGTTCTCTTCTCCCATCTTATTCTACCTTTGGCTACTCCTTGTTATATAAGGAATGTAAAAAAATAGTTTGGAATACATAAGATACAAAAGTGCTTTAAATAGGATTGTTACTTTGAGCTCAATTTGCCCTTTAATGAAGCCTATATTTAACTTAGTTTGTTAATAAGATTGATAGTTAAAAAAAACCACTTGGATGTAAGCAACTTAACATAAGGATAGTCGTGTTTTTCAACTGAAAGATCTGAAATCCAATCCATGTTTAAAAATGTCAATTTGAACTTGTATGCAAATTTTTAGGTCTGAGCTAATCATAACTTGGCTTACAACACATAGGATGTGTCTACTAACTAGTGCCTCGTGAGACCCAATTTAAATTTAGGTTCAATACAAAAATGTGCAGTGTGTACTTATAACAAAAATTCAGTCAATTTTTGGCTCTGTTATCTTACCCTTCCCCTAACTCCTACCTCCAAATTCCAGTAGCATCTGACCTTCATTCCTGTTGATGTGTGCATCACTGTTGTAAAGGAATTTTTGTAGCATTTTTAAAATACAAGAACTGCTGTAAATATATATATATATATATATTGCTATAGACGGTTGTGGTTCTATAGGCAGATACATAGCTATTCAAAGTCTAGCAATGCCATTACTTGTGTAAACCAATACACATACACATAAATGTACACATTCATTTACATGTGTATATTTGTGTATAAATTATATGTATTCATGCATAGTACTGTATGTTTTATGTGTTAGGAATAATATGAATTTTTTTACAAAGATGTTATATGAGATGTTAGCTTGAGATCTGTAAGTGCCTTTGTGGAGGTTGTAATTATCAACCTGTATGGTGCAGATCGAGATTCTATGAGAGTTATTAATATTCATTATGGTAATTAGCTACCATCTGCTGCATGTACTTGCGCAAACGTCATTTCAAGAATGACACCAAAGTAGTTCTTTGATTCATTTTTTTTTAGAAGAACCATTAGTTAGAATTGAGATGTTGATTAAGTGGGAAGTGCAGTGCCTAACTCTAGGCATTAGGACCCAATTATTTGATAGTAAAGAGGTGAATGCACTTTTACAGATTATCTTATTTTTTATAATGCAGTTATATTCAAGGGACCTACTCTTCTAGGATATTGAAAGCATAAGTAAGCAAATACAGCAGGGCTGTTTGGAGCTTAGAAATTATAAAAAAGTAAGTGGTGGATAAGGCCTATGCTGAACGGAAACAGAGTTGGGATGTGATATATATGTATATCAAAAAGTACAATTAATGTTGTGATTTTTATTTGATTTATGTCCATATGAGTGTATTTCAGTTTTAAAAAACATATTTATGTGGTCACTTTTTGTACTTGTATTATTCCAGAGTTTAATAAATGGGAATGTATGTAAGTTTATTATACAGTAATAAAGAGATAGATGAAATTGATTAATTCACAGACCTTAGTTTTGTGATTTAAAACAAAAATGTGATATACTTGTACATAATATAGCTTAATAGCAAAACAAATGCTCTTTTTTTCTCTCCCTCAACTGCCTCCTAGCAAATGTCACCAATTTTAACTTTGTAACCTATCAATTTATCAGAATATTCTTCCTAATTGTAACACAAGTCACAGTTTTCATTCAACAGTTGTCACTTTGCTGCCAATCACTTGTCACTAAATAATCAATTGTCACTCTGCAATTGTTTATTAGCATTTGTAATTTACCTTTGTAACTTACCAATTGCCTCTTAGCATTTCTAACTTAACAATATTGTCACTGTATTTTGTGATCTGCCTGCTTTATTTGTTGCAATGCAATTGTGATGTGTGTATATAGATATTATATTTGTTGTTGTCTTAGCTTTTTTAATTCATTAATTATGTACAATTCTCTGTTATTTTACAATCTAATATATTCAGATTCTATAAAGTAAATTTTTCTTAGTTAATTTGCGGGGGAAAAAAATAATTGTCGTTCATACATAGCAATTCCATAGGTTGTTAAGGATTTATTCATGTGTTATATATTATGAAATGGACGAGAAACATTTTGTAGCAGAAAGTTGGATATAGAGGAATGAAACCAAAAAGTAACTTCTACAGTACTGTGTTTTAAGACAGAGTTTTATTGAATATCCTTGTTTCTCCATTTCGTAATTCAATAGTATTGTTCTAGTTTTTAGGAAGAATTTTTCCATAGGAAGAAAATATGAATAACAACTGTTGTCAAATCACAATACAAAGCAGTTTGTCAATATTAGGCTTTTTCCACCTCTAACTATTAGATACCTGAAAGGGTGTGACTGTCCTGTATTGAATATATTTAGTCTGCTGATGAATATTCATACATGATAAGGAATACTTGCAAGTGATTGGATGAAGTTGCTGGTGTGACTGTCCTCAATTGAATATATTTAGTCTACTGATGAATATTCATACATGATAAGAAATACATGCAAGTGATTGGATGCGGTTGCATATTGTGTATTAATACTATTTTCAAGGAGGCGGGTATTAATGGGAAGAACAAGTTCTTTCAGTAGAAAGCACTGTATCACTATCAAACATTAACGTTTAGTTTATTAGTTAATTAAATAAGCAGATCTTTATGAATTGAGATTTTTAACTGTATTACTGTTAATTATTTACCCTACTGTATATGTGTATAGGCTATTAAAACAAACGTTTAACTTTGTTCTTAACACAAGGGAAGAATTCCTAGCATGTTCGACCATTCCCTCAGTACCTCATCAGCGTATTGACTGTAACATGGCTGAAGAAAGCCACGCCAATTCAGGGCAAGTTATCTTACAAACATGTGAACCTATTAAAAATAGTAGATTATTGTAAGCTTGTGTCGTACCCAGTCTCATTTGAGTGTTGGATTTTGCACCGGGATGTAGATTGCTTTTTTAACACCTCTTTTAAAGAAACATGGTTCCCTATCCAGGAGGTTGACCTGGGAATTGTCCACATGGGGACCAGATGATTCTTTGTAGGTGCGTTGAGAACAAAAGCCTAGAAAAACTTAATTTTTGTTTTATTTAAATATCAACATATG
This sequence comes from Anneissia japonica, assembly GCF_011630105.1. Taxonomy (NCBI): domain Eukaryota; kingdom Metazoa; phylum Echinodermata; class Crinoidea; order Comatulida; family Comatulidae; genus Anneissia; species Anneissia japonica. Next base: position 158,920 of record NW_022707033.1, read on the forward strand.
GCAATTATTCAGATATATAGGCTATTGTGTTAGTTTGTTTCATGTTTCATTGTCTTTTGTTGAGAACATTTTTCTAATAATTCTTTTATTATCTCCAGTCCAACAAAAGTGAGAATTTAGTTCTATATAATGAATATTTGAATAAGATCATATAAGTTTTTGTAACTTCATAATATACCTGTTCTGCTAGGTTTTATTTATACATATTCTCATCAAAATATAGTATTAATACACCCAGAACATTATTAGGGAATAGCACTATTAAGTTATGTAAATAATCGTTTATAAGAGTACAGTATAAAATATATTACAACACTTAACACGGTTGGATATTTTTATGAAACACATTTTATCATATTGTTCTAATGTTTAGAGTTGATTATGGCATTTTTTCTATGGCTATTTTTTCTTGAATTTTCAAATTAATGAGCGATTTAGACTTTCCTTCCAACCTGGTTTAAACACTTAAGTAGGGATACTTAATAACTGAATGATTTGTCATAACATTTTTGACTTATAGAGTAGTGTTAGTTAATGCCAAGATTGGGTGGCTTGAAGATGCTGATTTGTTGATTTATTGATTGCTGAAGTCAGTTTTCAATAACTGATTCTTTGATCCTTGTACATATCAATGTATTTATCGGATATCAAATGTAGGCAAATTTTGATAGAGAGTGTGGTTATCCAATTTATTAGAGATTGATTGATTGATTGATGTAATGAAAAATATGTGAATAATGTTAATTGAGATGAATGTGTATGTAAGGAATGTAATTGAATGATTGAATTGGACATAAATGACATCTCGATGATAAAGATAAATCCTAAATTTTCATAGGTTTATAAATATTGAGTTTTGTATAACAAAAAAAATAGTAATTCAGCCTTTAATATTATGTATGACATGGCATTATCGTGTATGACATGGCAATTATCGTGTATGACTCATGAGTATCTGTTGTTTTTACACAAGCATACAACATTTGCATGTATTATGCAACTGGAGAAACCACAGTTTCTAATGCACAAAGTGTAATGGCAATTTTGGCGTGTATTTGATTTATATGATACTTTGACCTCTCTGGCTGAGCTGTATTTTTTCCTAGCAAATGATTAAAACATATTAGCCTTTGTTGAAATCAACACCACATTGTTTTTCTCATTGATTTCTGTGTGTCATTTGTATGTTTGTTTGTTTTTTGTTTTTTTAATTATATTTCTTAAACAGTTTGCCCTCCAAATAGAGACCATCATTGGGACCTGTAAATGTAGGGTTGGCTTGGGGTTCACTTTCCAATTAGTTTTGTGTTAAAAGATTGAAGACTTTTTTTTACCCCTTGTCATCTGACACCACGACTGAGTTGTCGGATCAAAAATAGAAAATATAATAGTTTGCCCATCCAAATAACGCTATTTTGATTGCTAATCAGTGGCGGCGCCAGCGGAGGGGAAGCGGGGTGGCTTAAGCCCGCCACTGGACAGGTCATGCTCCCCATTGGACAGAGCTTGTCGGGCAGTCAGACCATAACCAATATAAAAATAGGCACACACCAAGCAATACATGTCTGTCACTGTCTGAGAGTGCCATTTCCGGACATCCCAAGGTTCTTATTCTTTAAAAAAAATATCATTTGGGAGGAGAACCCCCCTCATCTCAAACCCTTCTCCCAGCTCAGGACTACGAGCTCAAGTCCACTGTCGGACAACTTAGGGGGCCCCCAGAAAATATATCTTGGAGCCCCCACTGTTGCTAATCCCTAATATTGTGGTCTAAAAACACAATTTGGACCAAACTAAGCCATAAAACTCTCCCTGAGAACTCCAGGGGCAGATTTGGGTGTGGGGGGGGGGGGGGGGGGGGGG
>NW_022707033.1:160803-214080 GCF_011630105.1 Anneissia japonica
GGAGCAAAAAAAAGAAGAAAAAAAGAAAGAAAAAGAAAAAAAATGATAGCCCACAACGCCTCAAATGTTATTTTTGGGCGTCTAGAACACAAAAATTTCCCCCAGGACATTGTTGTCTCGATCGGCCCGAATTTCGGCCACCCCTGAACTCTACCAGGATTTTTTAATTCTGGGCCATCGTTTGCAGTTCTAGTCGGCTCCTTGGTTCAGACCCCTCCTTTGGACATATTTGACCCGCAAATTTCTGGTGCCATGGCTGATAGCGTCCCTTTTAAAGGTAAACTGCCACTTTGATATAACCAATTTATTTTATCACCAGAAGAAGACATCATAATGATTTAAAAGTACTTTGGACTTATTTACCTCGGGCTCTTTCTGCTTTCTGAACTTAATACCATATTTTTTTAATTTTTTTTTTTTTTTAATCTAATAGGAATATCAAATTATAACAAAATTTTTAACCCACATTATAATTTTGAAATAGCAAGTAAAATTTTTAATAAATATTGTAAGTTTTTAACTATTGCATGGAAAGAACTCAGTGACGTTTACAATATTTTTCCATTACACACAGTACTAATATGATGTGTATATTTGTTTTATGTAATCTTAATATAAACTTCTCACTTCACCTTAAATTTTGTAATTACTTTTATCATCTTTTATATATATTTACAGTTCTGTTTTTGTTTTTGTTTTTGTTTTGTTTTTTTTACTTTTCTCTGTTATGATAAGAATTGAGAATTGTGCCTCTGTAAAGTCATGCAATATGCCTAAAGTTATTATCGGAACCCCCGAATCAATTTTCATAAGTGTTGTGTGTTGACGAGATTTGACGTGTTTTACATTACTCGACAAATGTTGACGCGAGTTGATGGGAGTTGACGGTATATGAACGCTCAACATCAAACGGACACATGTATGAATGGAGGAGGTGGGCGAGGATCGACAGGAGTTGGTGGAAACAGGATAGTGCAGGCCTAGCCTAGCCTATCTTTTTTGACATAATTCGTTTCAAACTAGTGTAGGTATAGTAAAGACCAGACTCAACCTAATCGCCTCTAATACTATTCGTAACAGGCCTAATCTGTAATAATAATCTAGTACTATTTAGTAGTAGATGTAGCTATTTTTATAAGTTAGGCCTAGGCCCTAGGCCTAGGTAGGCTACATCTAGGCTTACATCATCCAGGCGCAAACGGCCCAACTGGACCAGGATGGCTAGGCTAGCTGGCTAGGCCTAGACAAAGGTCAAGGTACTTAGTCAATATTATTTTAGTAGCAAAATACATGTACTTAATTCCAATAATTTTTATTTAACATCTGATTAAAGTTTCAAAGAGAAATTTTTCTTGGTGCTTCAGCTTTACTTAGGCCACGGGAATGAAAGTTGTTGTAGGTTTGCGTCCACCACCCGCATTCCTAAAAAGCTACCGCACGAACATTTTCATTATTTTGAAAAGTTCATTATTTTGAAAAAAAATATACTTCGTTTTAAAAAACGGACTTTCTAAGTCGTAAACAGAGAGAAAAACGATCTATTCATCACTGATCACTCATCGCGAACACCGAGCGAAGGCAGGCCTGGCCACATCGCACCATGGTCGTCGATCACTGCTGAGGTCATTTACGGGTCAAATTGATCTTTCTGACCAATAGGAAATCTTGTATGTTTAAAGAGGTCTTAAATGTAGAAAAGGATCTGTCTTATAGGCTAGTGTACATTTATGACTGTAAGCATTGTTTCTTGGGAATAAATGTAAAATTACCAATGCCGCGGCTTGTGGACATTTATAAAAAGAAATAATGAAAAATGAAAAAAAATGCCTCATGTGTTTTCAAAATTTTTCGGACGCAAACCTACAACTTTCATTCTCGTGGCCTTAAATTAACATTCAAAATATTTATTGCAGACGATTAACAAAAAAGGTAACAAGGTGAGGTGATCCAGAGCAAGATAAACTATACGAGTATCGATGGCGCATCACGGCTACCCACGTCAACATGATCACGATGGTGGCTTTGGCAGAATGCACGATGAAGAGGCTGATTACGGACTTCCATTCCAAAACATGCGGACGATGATGGTTGGCGTCGCCAATGATAGCGATCGTCAAAAAGAATCATCGTATATAAGAACATCACCACGTATCTACCATCTGCCGTTTGGCTTAACTTTTCTGTTAGATCCTGGAGGATACTGTCCACTTGGGTTTATTTTCTTCTCATGGTTTTACAACTCAATTTTAGTTCCATATATTGTACTTCATCCACAGTACAATGATGGGAACATCAGTGTCTATGCTGTAATCGGTAGGTATTTATACAGATATATTAACTACTGTATATAAAGTCAGGCCAATTATAGTATATATTTCTGACTTAGGGCCCGTTCAAACAAAAAAACGTATTCGTTTATTTCACCGGGTAATCGCGCTGAGCACTCAGCGTGTGGTCGACTGTTCGAGCAAGTTTTAGCTCACGGTAAATACGTGTAACGAAACCACTCCAGAAGTAAATTTCAACTTATCCCATGGTCAACAACCCGTTCGTTATTTACTTGCTACCGATGCTATAACCGGCCCACGTACACAGCACGGCACGGTGGAACGATAGTGTACAGTAGCTCAATAACTTATAATGGCTGCTTTAAAATCTGTATGTAGGTTAGTTTATTCAAGTTTATTTCTCCGAATAATGGTAATTTAAAAAATTGATCGCGTAGCTATGCTACTAAATTTAGATTTCGGCGTGCATGCGTGAGAAGGCGAAGGAGAGCTGCAACCACGCCTGGGCCGTAACCTATTGAATTTCGCGCTGGGCTGTGGACAAAACTTTTGGAAAAACAATTATGGTTGATTTATCATCGCCTCCGGCTCCATGGTCATTCCACACACGGTATTCTACCCAGCAATTTGGTGGTCAAAATTGTTGTGGATAATCCAGATGGTAAGGTAATTAGACTAGTGTCCGAGCGGCCCCTAGTGAAATGAAAACTTCAACTTAATCTATTAGAAGCCAAATGAAATTATTTGAGTATAAATGTAGTTTCTAATCTAATACAGTTCTTTAAAAAAAGGAATGAGAAATTCCTTTTTGGCCATATTTTTTTTTTCAGTTTAAGTAGTCTGATAGTAATGTATTCATTTGCATGGTTGACGATATTTCAATTCAATTTCAATGTTTTTTTTATATTTTGTTTTTTGGTGTTTGTTTTTGTTGTTGTATATTACAGTACATTTTGATAATGCAATCAATTCTTTATTTCTCTTTCACAGTATATTATTTATTTTCTTTGTTAACGGTCGTGTGTTTATTCCGAGCAACTACAGCTGATCCTGGGCGAGTTGAATTTGAAGGAGGTCCTATACCACCACATGGTAAGGACTATTGTGTAGAAAACTTTAAACACTTGTTTTTTCTGGATGTGAGTCATGTATGAAGCTACAGCCTTAACGTTGATGTTAGTCACGTGAAAGTCTCTGAACTGTTCAAGTTTAGTTAAACCCTGTACAAAACAATCAAATTTTATATTACAAAAACATGTGACATGCCTAAATATGGAAATGATGACATCGCATCATGACCATATATAGGCACATCATGACTATATATTGGTATACAACAGTTTTTTTGTCAAAGAGCATTAAATTTGGTAATCTGGACAGAACTTTATAAGTCCTTAAACTGCTGTCCTCATTGTCTGCATCCCTTGATTCCACTTGGGGGCAAGCTAAGTAGAGATAATGTTGTATTCCTTCCAGTGATTCATAATAAAATGTGTTTTTCTGCTGTTCAGGTGCTAACGATTGGTCTACTTGCAAAAAGTGCTTGATTCAACGACCAATCAAATCTCATCATTGCAGTCGATGTATGCGTTGTATCCGTAAGATGGATCATCATTGTCCATGGTAAGGATATGCAATTAGAAACAAAATCACAACCCAAAATTAAATAGGATAATAATGAATAGAAGTTGATCCTCTGCAGGTTTTTGAGGGTGTGCTGCTTTTTTTAAACTAAATTTAATGCTAAGTAACTTTCATTGATACTTTAGGATTGGATTGGAATTATTTGAGGTAAAAACTGAGGGTAGCCTTCAAAAGTCTGGAAAATACATTACTCCAGTGGTGTCCTGATGTTGCTTATGCAGTACATTTGGAGACAATCCCCTATTCTTTTCTTTTTTTTTATCGATGTTTGCTATCCTTATGTGCCATCGTAAAGTCATGGTTTGCTAGAGTTGCGTTCAATTTAAATCTCCGAACTTCTAAAGCTGAGATAGGCCTATTCTATGAATGTAGGCTTGTATCAATTGCTACAATTTAAAAACGAATGACCAAATAATGAATTAGGTGCTAAATTTTGATTTTTAATGCTGAGTAGGGCCTAAGTTAAAAACAGATAGGCCTATTCCGTCCGAGTGGGACTCATTCAAAAATTTGAGGGGGTTCGCTAGAAAAGGGGGGTTTGCCCAAACCATAAAACCCCCCTGGCTACGGGCCTGTACTACATTAATGTGCATATGGGCCGTATTGCACATGAGACCAATGTCTTAGATATCTCATCTGGAAGATGGTGCGCTACTGAAACTTGTATCCAGCCCTCAAGCGCAGTAGGAATTGAACCAGGGACCAAAAGATTTCCTTGATTCTGCATACGCACAATGGCTACCACTAGTTTAGCCGAGCTTATAAGCTGCTAAATTATTAAAAGTAAAATATAAAGATATTACAACTACGGTTCGCCCTCCAATTCAAGACCACCTTTGGGACCTGAACATTTGGGGTAATCTTGGGGTTGGTCTCCAATTAGAGGGCTAGCTTTGTGTTACAAGGGTGAAGTTTGTTATTTGGGTCTTTGGGAAAGTGGTCTCAAATTAGAGGGGTCTCGAAATGGAGGGTGCACTGTATAGAAAGTTAAAAAAAATCATAACATACTATTTACAGTATGTTCACTTTTCAATTCTATAAGAGGAAACTATTCTCTTTGACCAAGTTTTAAAATACAATAAAAATAATACTGGTACAGTGAATATCCAAGAAAGATGAGGGTTATAGTAATGTTACTGCCATTCTTGTTTATTGCTGACTTGTGATTACCGTTCAGTTATATATGCTGCCCTCTCTAGGTCTTTTAACAGCCTACACAGAAAAAATAACTTTAATTGTGAACACAAATAATTGTCTCTACTATATCCGCATTTTATCAGCAAGTAAATATCGCCCTCTTGTGTCACCAGCTTATCAGTTAGATCTTCCTTACAGAAATCTTCATTCATTGTGAGATTATGCTGTATTACCTTATTTTAAACATAATGAGGTCTATAATGCAGTTCCGGCTTCCAATCAAAAGATCAGGAAGCGATGTGGCACAGCGGGAACAGTAAGGTTTCCCAAACTCAAGGTCAGGGTTTCAATATCTCGCTGTGTATCTCACTTGTGTCTTTGAGCAAGGGGCTTAATCTGCATTGCCTCTTTTCACCTAGGTGTAAAAACGTGTACCTAGTGGGGTTGCCTGCTCCTGCGCTGTGCCTGTGCTCCACTTAAAGCATGTGGACCCAATGACCAGGGAAAAGCACTGCGCTTTAAACGAAGAGGCGCATTATAAATGCCTATTCCAATACCAGTACCAATTGGGGTTAGAATCAGAATCTGATCACCTGTTTGTGTTTTTGGTCAAATCAATTTGACCAAATATAACATAGCAATTAAGTTTGCTGTTCTTTCATCCTGCCACTGACAAAGATATACTTTAAGATAGTATAATAAATACTCCAAGTATCAAAATGCACGCCATCATGTCTTTAATATATTGTATTTCCATAATTTTTCAACTGTTTACTGTTTTTAAGATGACAAAATAATTAAAGGAAATTAAATGAGTCAGTGCTCATAATATTCTATGCAATGTTCAATTTCTACAAAGGAATAATTTCTCCACAATATACTGACAATGCCTTTCTGTTCTATTTTCAGGATAAATACATTTTTCATAATTTTCTACGCAATTTTCTATTTTTTACAAACGAATAATTTCTCCAGAATAAACTGAATTTTTTCTATTTTTCAGGATAAATAACTGTGTTGGTGAGGACAATCATTGGTTGTTTTTGTTGTTGGTTATTTACGCCTCGTTGCTCAGTATTTACACGTTCGTTCTACAAATGTTATATTTCTACTATTTACCAGCTTGTGTTTCCTGTGATAAGGTAAGGATCAGTTTTCTGTTGGGATTTAGCTTTTTCTCCACAGTCCTTTTTGAATACAATTAAAATGAAAAATGTGTCTGTGTTTGTCTTTCTCTATCTAGGAGTACAAGTTGGTAAGTGGTGACTACTGCCTTCTATGGTAAATATATTTAAAGCCAGGCTCTGCAGGAAAAATTTTGTACCAAAGGTGGAAAAATGGTAGTTATGCCCCTTTTTCCCTGTTTTTAAATATTAAAAAATCCGTATCTCATTATCCATACCTGAATTTTTTTGTCAAACAAAGTTTTTGTGTCTTAGAAAAACGTATATTGTTCCTCCGCTGCCTGGTTTTAAGTTATGCTACCCCCATAGATATAAAGCGATTGTACATTGTATATGATTGATTTTGTATCCATTGCAGTAGCAACAGTGGAAGGGAAGAGGGGGACTTAATTGCCTTTGTCAGACAAGCCAAATCCCTTGTCACTCACAACTTGTTCGACAAGAAAAGAAACTTTTTTCTTTTTTTTTTGTTATATTCTTTGAGTGTAATGTACATTCTAAAACTTCTAAAAACAGCTTAAAATAGCCAAAAATAGGTGCCAGGGTGCTTCGTCCCCTAGACCACATTTAGTGCTTTGCTCCTGGGTCCCACTAGCCTGTCGGACAACTTAACCCTAGAGCCCCTCACGTCAGACTAAATAATTCAAACATCATCTTTGCCATGATCAGCTTAACTTGTTCATTAGCTGTCAATAACTTGTCTTTCGTTTAGCCCCCAGCTATCGAACATACCCTTATTTTTAACATGACGGAACAAGTATCGATTAACAACCAAATTGTAGCCTATAGATACAGGCCTCACACTGACAATGACATAATTGTACAGATAAACAAAATCAATAGAAATCCTGTAAACGTAATAGCCACACTAGTTAAAACAATTTTTTAAAATAAATTTTATAGCATCATGTACAGATTCATACTCACTATTATCTGTAGTACTGTTTCTATATATTCTGTCTCAAATAAAGATATTTAGTTTGTTGTGTCCGCGCAAGGCACTGACCCCAGAGCACCATTCCTGTTGTTGTTCTTCTTGTTCTTGTTCGCGAAACTTTAAAAGCGTTCAGCTAAAGGTTCATTGCCCTTTTTTTTTTAGTTGGACCACAGGGTTCCCCCTTACCTATAAAACAAGACCGGTTTGAGCAAGGACTGTACATTACTGCCATTACCACTATAGAGCACGTCGCATGGATGGCACGGTCGGAGTTTGAATCGCGTCTTGGTATTCAATTTTGTTTTTTCCAATTTTAAGAAATTTCATTTTTTCCAATTTTAAGATATTTTAATTTTGTACATATGAACATTCTAAATATTAATTTTTTTTTCGTACAAATAAACATCCTAATTATTTAAAAATTTCTATTTTATTAGCTCTTCTAAAAAACCTAATATAATAACTTGCTCCTATACCGGATTTAAGCATGGAGGAATGCGCGGACTGGTGGGCTCTTGTTTAAAATGCAATTGTGTATGCAGTAAATCTACGTGTAGATACTTTTGTATTATGAACTATACATATCTCACTGACATGAAAGTTATAGGATATAAATTTTATTCTTCACTACTCTTTCCTAGCAGCAACTACTACTAATTGGTACAATAAGAATCTACTGAAAGTTTGATAAACCAACAAAAAAGACCTTATATTAAAGTTTCAGATGTTCTCTTGATACAAGATTCGGTTTATACAGGATAGTCTTGAAGTCTAAGCCTCCATATATAAAGTCCCATGGTGCCTCAATCCATCTTGTACTCCCCTCTCTGTCTTGTATTTCTTGTCTGCAGCTAGACATAATGATCATCAGTTTTATGTATACATATCTTGTTTATGAAGTTTATGTAATTCAATTTATATGTTTATCGCTTCATCGAATAAAACTAGCTTATGACAAAGTAACTTGTGTCATTCAAGATTTATTTACGTCTCCTGAGAAATGTTGTTTTTTCCCCGTTTGGTCGAATTTTAATGGAAATGTTGCGAATGAAGTGCTATGGGGATCAAAATTTTCCCTTTCTAATGATGTATCATTAAAATGCTGAAATATATCATGAAAAACAAAATTGAAAAGAAATAATATCTGTATAAAAAACAAATGCATATGTTTAAAATATTCTGTATTATTATTGATTTTTTTCAATCATTATTTTTCAGTTTTAACTGATCTCAACCATCTGTTATCAATATATTTTCCTGCAGATATATAATCTTGTTTAACACTGCAGGTTTATCAAATTTATTATCTCTAATAAAAACGAAGAAATTACAAAACTCACAAGGAAAAATTGCACAGTACAGTACAGTACAATTAAAAAGTATTTACAACAAATTTCCATAAAAGTCCATAGACAAAAGCACATTATTATTTTTAATTATGTAAGGCCTAAAATATTTAAAGGTAACAATAGATGTTTATAAAAGAACTTAAAAGTCAACAGAAGGCAAAGAAGATTATAACCTTTAGTTGAGAAAATAATCCTAATTACTAGTTAGATGCTAGCAGTTACTTTGTTATAACACATAAAGTCACTGCAATCTATCCGCTGACAAATGTCGGCAACGCTGATCCAGCAGATTGGGGGTATTCCCAATTTCGTCGTTGACAGCTATGCAGAGTGATGGTTGTAGTGAAAACACAGTAGGGACAGTGTAGCGATTCCTTGGAAACCAGGCCAAACTGTTGTAGTTTTTTACATATTATTGCAGTTGAGTTGCTACATGTTGCTATTAAGGTTGCTACATGTTGCCATTAAGTTTACTACATTTAATACATAACTAGCATATACCCTTGCTCCGCACGGTGTTGAATGAGTGGGGAAAGGTGGCGATGTATATTGTTGAATGTAATGGGAAGTTGAGGAGGCAATCGTTGTGGATGTTAGAGTTAGCATGTTACTATTTTCTAAAGGACATCTTTGTAGATGAGTGTCTTTGCTGGATAGTCCTTGTGAGGAATTATTGTCCAGTTTGATGAAGGGCGTATCCAGAATTTTTCTAACAGGAGGGGGCACAACAGTTTTAAAATGGATAAGTGGGTAGCACTTAACATAATATGCACTTAAATTTTAAAAATTTACTGGAAAAACCTTGAGGCACGTGCCAAACACAGACTGGACGCTCTAGTAAGAGTAAAATAAGAGCTATAAAATGGTAAAAAAAATCATTCAAATCCGACATTTCCTTATGAAGCTACAAGCATTTAAGCATACAGCTGTTTAAGGAATAATATGAGAAATCAGCCTTCAAAGTTTATGATTTCAGGCATTTCTCATGCAGAAACTATCATAAAATCTTTAAAAAGTGTTGTTTTAACATTGAAATTGGGAAAAATATCAGCACAGCATGATGTATACATACATAAACCTCAGTTTAGTGAAATAAAATAGATTTTTTAAAATTTGACATTCTAGCATGTTTTTGCTATTTTCTCTGAAACACAATTTGCGACGAGTGACTGGTTTGGCTTGTCTTTGCCACATATTTTAATTATGTAAGGCCTAAAATATTTAAAGGTAACAATAAATGTTTATAAAAGAACTTAAAAGTCAACAGAAGGCAAAGAAGATTATAACCTTTAGTTGAGAAAATAATCCTAATTACTAGTTAGATGCTAGCAGTTACTTTGTTATAACACATAAAGTCACTGCAATCTATCCGCTGACAAATGTCGGCAACGCTGATCCAGCAGATTGGGGGTATTCCCAATTTCGTCGTTGACAGCTATGCCTAGCGATGGTTGTAGTGAAAACACAGTAGGGACAGTGTAGCGATTCCTTGGAAACCAGGCCAAACTGTTGTAGTTTTTTACATATTATTGCAGTTGAGTTGCTACATGTTGCTATTAAGGTTGCTACATGTTGCCATTAAGTACTACATTTAATACGTAACTAGCATATACCCGTGCTCCGCACGGCATTGAATAAGTGGGGAAAGGTGGCGATGTATATTGTTGAATGTAATGGGAAGTCGAGGAGGCAATCGTTGTGGATGTTAGAGTTAGCATGTTACTATTTTTCTAAAGGACATCTTTGTAGATGAGTGTCTTTGCTGGATAGTCCTTGTGAGGAATTATTTTCCAGTTTGATGAAGGGCGTATCCAGAATTTTTCGAATGGGAGGAGGGGGGGTGGTGGGAGAACACAACAGTTTTAAATTGGATAAGTGAGTAGCACTTAACATGATATGCACTTAAATTTCAAAAATTTAGTGGAAAAACCTTGAGGCACATGCCAAAGACACACTGGACGCTCTAGTAAGAGTAAAATAAGAGCTATAAAATGGTAAAAAAATCATTCAAATCCGACATTTCCTTATGAAGTTACAAGCATTTAAGCATACAGCTGTTTAAGGAACAATATATGAGAAATCAGCCTTCAAAGTTTATGATTTCAGGCATTTTTCATGCAGAAACTATCATAAAATCTTTAAAAAGTGTTGTTTTAACATTGAAATTGGGAAAAATATCAGCACAGCATGATGTATACATACATAAACCTCAGTTTAGTGAAATAAAATAGATTTTTTTAAATTTTACATTCTAGCATGTTTTTTGCTATTTTCTCTGAAACACAATTTGCGACGAGTGACTGGTTTGGCTTGTCTTTGCCACATATAGATACATATTGATACTTTAGTAGTGGCATGTAGCTACAACTAAATTTTGCTGCAAGACTATCATTGAGGTAGGACTTATTCTGGAGGCCCTTAATTGTGTTCAGGAGCCAGGTAAAAAGAAACTTATATGCGTAACTGTTGATACTGTAGATTATAAATGTGTTGGGACCAGACTAAAGAGACCCTAGATTTATGATCAGTGTCCCGTGACTGTTATTGAAAACTTGTATGATTTTTTTTTTTTTTTTTTTTTTGCTTTTGTAGAGTCTGTCTGTTCATGGTCACAGTCGGTATTTTATGTACGGCGTCTTTGTGTTTGCTATTCTACTCACCATCATCTGCATGGGTCAAGTGTACACTCAAGTGATAAATATAGCTACAGTAAGTTGGCCAGCATTTTTATATATTTCTTCACAATTCTAACCCTCAATAAGTCAGGTACATGATAAGATGATTAGATCAATAATGACATGGATCAATAATGTCATTAGACCAAAATAGGCATACTTATTTTCAAGTTTGATTTTATACCTATTTCAATATTTTGCCAAAAGGATAAAGTTTGACAAGTTCAGATTTTATTTTAAAAATGTGCTTCTGCCAAGATTTGAACCCAAAACTCTGGGATTTGAAAATGTATATCTTTATCACCATTACACAATTCCAATTATTTTAAATTTTGAATACATAAAATAATATTTATTATACTGGTTATTCTATGAAAATATACTATATTCCGAATATGCTTCAAGATACACAAAAAATTACGACGGGGTGTGCTTACAGTATGTTCAGATAATACCCTGACAGTTATATTTTGAATGAATATTCGCCACTTGATTCATTTTTTTTTTCTTTAAATATGGAAAATCGAAGTTGTTAGTAGCACTGTAATATCTCAGTCGTTTGGCATTGCACTGGCAGGGAACTCAATCTTTTGATAAATACAGCTCTTAAACACATACTGTGATTGTGCATGTATTGTTAATCTACAAGGAATACACATAGGTAGTCTCATAGGCTGCTACATGCACTTTTTTATATCTATACCAACAATTTCTAATTACATATTTTTTAACTCTGCTGAAAGGCAATTAACTTGTTACTCATCTCTAAAATTTAATTTAGCTTAAAGTGTGTGTGGGATTACAACCTACATACAATAGTGACATACAGATAGCATTTGTTGCTGAAGGCATTTATTATGAAGATGTTTTTCATAAGAAATCTCTTTAATCCTGATCATCATCATACAGTAATAATCATTAGTGGTAGAGGTAGTGGTAGTGATAGAGATACGAGGGGTGGTAGTGTAAATAAGTGGTAGTAGTTATTCTTTTTTGTTCTCATCATTTTCAAGTCCAAAACACATGCTAGGGAGAAGGAGATTAACAGTTTTATGTACTTCTATATGAAAATAGGAAAATTAAGATTTCAAAATTACAGTCATCATTTTAGTATGGGATGAGAGTCACAGAAAAGAGTATTAATTTTATTTAATCTTGAAGGTTATTATTTAACTTTTAATCTTATTACAGATATTTTAATTTTTGATTCAACGAATTAATAATATTATTTTATTATAGTATGCATATTCCCTTTAAGTCTTCCTATGTAGTTTTTAGTTTATTATTTTTTATTCACTCAGAGCTCCTTTCAACATTAGGTTTTTGACTTTACATTGAACTTTCATATTTTATTCTCTATGCTGAATCTGTCAAATGTTGTTTAAATTGATGATAAAAAGTTAACTTGCAATAAATTCTCAACTAGTTTGTCATATCCCATAATTGTGACTAAGTTATGTTTGCTGCCCTCAATCTTGATAATGAAATGCAGACCTACCAGTGCTGCCGCATTTGGTATGTGATTTGTGCAGCCACCACTTCAAGCTCCTCGTATTTGAGGACAAGAACTCACACATACATGTAATGTTGTAAAAAAAAAAGGGTATCAACATTTTTCAGTTTCTCACAATTTGCTTCATGTAAGAATTGAACTTAAGTTTATAAAAAAAAAATTTTCGTTTTTAAGATGGTTCTTTTAGGGAAGTGATCACAGAGAATTAACATCTTTCATTGTAGGCGTGGACTGTCAGAATTCTATTATCCTCCAGGCAAAAAATATAATATAATTTTAAAAAAAAAGAAAAAAAGATAACCAAAGTGGCTACATTTCCATTTTCAGATATATAGAAGGAAAAGTCCTCAGAGGACATAATGTGGCATAGGCCTACCTAGGAGGTCTTGAAATGGGGTGGAGGATGAGTGGGAGGGCAATGATTAAGTGAGAGGGTGCAGCTGGCAAAATAATTTGATTTTTAACTACTTGCTTAGTTTTTGTTTAAGAAATTTCTACGGAGGAGTGACGCAAGCTTTTTTGGGGAGCACCCCTTCCCAGGCATACCCCTAAATTCGCCACTGACAAACATGCTTCATAGATCTTCCTAAAAGAGATTAAAAAAGTCTCACACCTGCCAAATGCTCCTACTTTTCATTGCTGGAAATAGCATACAATGGCCTCTTGGACATTTTTGCAGAAACTGAAATACTCATCATCTATTGGTGAAGTTAGATTGCTTTCTCAGTTTGCCATAATCTTCTGGACGGGATGATTTTTTTGAAGCGTAATGTAATAATCTAGATTAGGTCATATTATGTAGACTAATGTTCTAATCCAGACTTCGGCATGGCTTTTATTTCCTTTTAATAGAAGTAGGTTAAAACCATTTGAAAACCATTTTCTCCGCCTGCATGCCTTATTACTCATTAGTGGTAGATTCAAGTATCGTTTTTTTTTTTCATCTGTATTTAGAAGTTAGGTATTTAAGGAATGATTGATTGTGCTGCATTTCATCAAGGTGTCGAAATCAATTATACAAAACCTAAATTTAAAATTAATGGTAGTACCTGCATGGAATTGTTATTATTGCATTTATGAACTATTGCAGAAAATATGATTATAATTTATGTAGCATTGATAATAGAAGAGTCAATTGTTCATCTCCCCATTGCCTCTACCTTGCTAATAAAATAATATAATAATTTGTTTTTATAGCCTTTTTACACAACCTAAGCTTATCTCACAGAATTTAGCACTCAAATTAGCACTCAATCAAAAAATAGAAACCATGAATTACATTGTTTTTATTAGCTAGTTTTTGGGTGTCTTCTACTAACATAATGTCATAGGTTCTGACATAATGTCAAGGCTCTGAGTGTTAAAAGAGTGCGGTGTCAGTAGCAGGGGTCCTTTAGCTCCCTCTCCCAAGAGCCCATAGAGGTATGCAACAGCTTTAAACAACTAACCCAAGGGAGATTGTACAGTATTGTCCAATGGTAGCCCTAGTGTCTAATTTACTAGCCCAGCTCATCAGGGCAGGTCTACAAGCTTGATCATTTACTAAGCTCTAAATTATTTGAAATGAGGTTAATTTCTTAATGAAAGCCTCTTACTAGTGCAGGTGAATTACTGTTTCACAGGTTTTAAGGTCGATTGGATCTCTGTGCTCGTTAGCTCTGTATCATAATGAGCCATCAACGCTAATTCCACGAATTCAGGATGTAACTTATCATTCATTTGACTACTATTAAACTAGAACCTCGAAAAACTAGGACACATAAATTATCTGTTCAATGATAAATTATCAATATCTATGTACATTACTACAAACACTGTGATGACTAATATTCATGACACTGCTGCGGTGATGTAATGAAGCTTATAAATATTCGTAGGCTTATAAATATTCATTAGTCTGCTGCAATGATGTAATTAAGCTGATAAATATTTATAGGCTTATAATATGCTACATTGGAATAAAATTAAGCTGATTTATAGCTTATTAATATAAAGGATTCAGGTCTAATGTACAGGCACAGTATGTAGTGAATGGCGTGAGTCTCCTGGAAATTAGCATGGCCTCATGAATTCCCGGGACCAAGCAAATGTTTTAAATAATCATATGCTTATAAATATTCATTAGTATGCTGCAGTAAATGCACTTGGCCTATCCGGAGTGCCAACTGACCAATCAGAACAGTGCCAGAAATACACACGTATCCAACATGCACACATGTTGTCCCACAAAACGTGTATGTTTTAACACTGTCATTTTGTGGAGTCTTAGCAACAATATCCAAGAGGCAGGACTTAGCAGAAAGGTCCATTAAGCTTATTTATAGCATTAATATTTATCGATGTGTTCAAGTTTAGTGTAGTGAGTTACCCGAGTCTCCCAGAAGTCAGCATGGTCTCATGAATTCCCGGGAGCAAGTCTCAAAGTAGCCTTCCCCCCCCCCCCCTAGACTGTTTTTGTGTTTACTGCCACTTCGGGGGGGGGGGGGATGCTGTAGACACTTGGACATAAATCGTCTCACTTATAAGTTGTGAGAGTAAATCACCATTGCATTGTAAGTTTAAGATGGAAATTAACAGTCTCCCAAATGTAAGTCATGTCTCCCCATAGAACTTACCCCAAAAAAACTATGTCATGCAGTAGACATGTGTTCCCACTGGGAGCCTATTTTTTCTAATGTATTATGGCCTCCTTGAAGCTATTTGGCTATGGGTGTCACCACATTCACATACAACAAAATACACAATAATACTGTATGTTAAAAGAGGTCATTAAACCCAGAAGTGGTGTGGTTTCTCTCAACATATTCACGAGTATGCTTAGATTGTATGACAAAATGTTTATTTAAATAATATCAATAATTACAATAAATAATATACAATATATTACTATGATAAGTGTTCATGAGTATATAGCTATGATCAACATATTAATATTCATGATACAATGCTTGTATTACCTAATGAATATTCATGTTTCTTATAAATTATGCAGTTTGTTGACTACCCAAAATTATTAGGTGAGAATGGATTATCATCTATTCTGTGACCTTTTGTGGGTCGCAGGATGCTTAACTGATTTATTATGTGAATATTCATGTCTGTCATAATTCATACAGTCAGTAGACTACCTAAAATAATAAGGTGAGAATGGATTATCATCTATTCTGCTAACTTTCTTGGGTCGCAGGATGCTCAACTGATTTATTATGTGAATATTCATATGTCTCATAATTTATGCAGTCTAGACTACCCAAAATTATAAGGTGATAATGGATTAACATCTATTCTGTGACCTTTGTGGGTCACAGAACTCTCAACTGATTTATTTATGGATGGATTTATTGGGTGTAAACACACCAAGGATAACCCACAAAAGTCTGAAGAAGACTTGCTTCCATTGAGGTCCTTCTGGTGGTGATTGGGCAGTACATCGGCAGACAATCCCCTACTCTTTTCCGAATAGTGTGCTGCGTTCTGTGCACACAGGCCATTATGCACACATGACCTCATCCTCATCCAAAAGATGGTGCGCTATCGTAATTTGCATTTCAGCCCTCTAGCTAAAACACAAGAAGAGCAACAATGGGAATTGAACCGGGGACCTAGAGATCTCCACGGTTCAGCGCACACACAGTGGCTAACACCATTTTAGCCGACTGAGCCAGCTACTCTTTAGTTCCTTAGGTATAAACCCACCCCTACCTTACGCCCAATTTTACATACCAGCCCCAGATATAATTTCCAAGTACAGTAGTTTTGGCTGACTTTTGTAAATGCTCTAAAAAAAAAATCAAATATTAAGTTTGAATTAGGCTTGCAGTGTTAAAAATGGAATTCCCAGGGATATACTGTAAGCCCACCTCCCGAAAATCGGCCCACTTTTGTGTTCAGGGGGGGTGGGGGCGTGGTTGGGCTTATAGCAGGGGAACTATAGTATTTTTCATTCTTTCTTTTTACTGAATGACACTCTAAGGACAGAAGCACTGATTTTCAAAGTGGTTCATTATTGCCATAAAAAAGATGAAAGCAAATATTTGAAAAAATAATTTCAAAATTAATAAAGAAAAATTGACTTTTCAGCAATTTGCTGTATCATGTTTTCTTTTTCTAAGCTAACCTTAAGGTTAAGCGAAATCTAGATCTGTCCACCCCTTGATGCTAGTCTTCCATCTGTGTTTCTGTTTACCTGTGGGATATGATCTTTTAAAAGATCCAGGCTATATCAATTATTTAATCAGCATTTTTAAAGGTTATCAATTACATTAAAGAGATATATATTCTTTTTTTAAATGTCTAATTAGACCATAAATGTACGAGACCACATGACATTTAAACTCCCTTTGAAAAGTCAATGCTTTTACCATTAAAAAAAGAAAATTATTCAAAAATAGCATTGAGTATCGCTATATTTGAATCTTTAGTCATGTTTTAATTATTCAAATGAAAAGGATGATTTCCTATTTTGTGATCAGTTTTTCATTAAACAGAAATGTTATTAATCCTTTCCTTTTGTTGATATTGTCTGTTCTTATTTGTTTTGTCTATTTTATAGCCTTTTTGTATTTTTACTGTTCTTATAACCATTTCAAGCTAATTTCCAATCACTCTATGTACTGCATCCTAACTGTTTCCTTCCCCTACCATGTATTGCTCTATGGTCTGCTAGAACTGCCACTTTTGCTGCTAACTTCTGTCACTCTGCTTCCTCACTCTGTCTTCTTTCCCTAGCCTCTATCAGTCTATGGTCTGCACCTTTTCCTGATAATCTCTGTAAAATCTATCTAACACTGTTTTCTTCCCAGGGCTAGCCCTTATTGGCGGGCTAGCCTTTGTTGGCAGGCTAGCCTTTTTTGGCGAATCAATTGGCCAAGCAGTTAAGGCAGGGGCACCATAACCTACAGGCATTATATAGGCACTGGCTTGAGGCGCACACTCGCCTGTTTTTCTGGTGGTATAACAAGTCTTCTCGGATAAGGACTATAAACCGTAGGCCCAGTGTACTCAATAGGCTTATCTGCACTTTAAAGAACCCAGTACATCATTCGAGAAGAGTAGGGGGCTCGTCCATACAGCCCCTGTGGTAGACAGACAAAAGTAGCTGGTACCAGTTTCCCGAGACCCTTCAGTATATAGGAAGTTACTGAACAAGATGTCCACGTATTGAGCGCCATGAGTGTCAGGTTTGGCGGATACCGGCGCTATACAAACATCCACTATTATTATTATTTATTCTCTACTGATTTTGCTGTATTCTACCACTGCTATCGTTTTTTCCTCACCTCTCACTCTTTCCTAGTGCATTTCCTTGCACTGTCTCCCTTTCCCTATTATTAATACTCAGTCTAATATCTTTTTACTAAATTGTACTGTTGTTTCATTTTTCCTGTCATGTGTTTTATTCAGGATTAAAATTAGCAACAATAGTCTCCGTGGATCCTTGAAGGTGAAAGTTTTGCAACAATGTTGCTCTAAATATACAAAGAATACAAACTAAATGCATTAATGCCAATTATGACTAACTTTCACTATTATTGAGAAGTGTTATGTTTACAACATTATTTATAGTAAATCACATCAAATGAAATTAGGCCTAATTTATACCTGATTCTAGCAAAGGTTACTCCACTTTGGCCCATGTGTACGTATATAGAATCCATAGTGAAATAGAGAAAGTAGGCTCTTATATTCTTATACTCTGTTCTTCAGTTTCTTTTCTATCCAGAATTTCAAGTGTTAAATTTTTGAGCTCTGAGAATTGCACCGGAGACTGAAGGCAATAAATAGAAAAAAGAAATATTGTAAAAAGGATAGAACTTTTTTATTTATGAAATTCTGATTGATGTTTCCTTGATTGTCAACAACACAAGCTTCAACAGGAGAAGCTTCCTTAAATTTAATCACTGAAAGTTCTATGCCCTCAAATTTAGAAAGTTTTTTTTTTTTTCTCAATAGAAAAACAAATTTAAACAAGTTTGTTATAAACTTATGTTGGCTATTTTCTATGTTACTAGCTCATATTGTATTCTCACAATAGTTGGGTAACCGAGAATTGCACCAGAGGCTGAAGGCATTAAATAGAAAAAAAAATATTGTAAAATGGGAGAAATTTTTTTATTTTATTGATGTGTCTTCAAGATAGGTTGTCAACAAAACAAACTTCAACAGGAAAAGCTTCCTTCAATGAATTTAGTCAATGAAAGTGCTATGTCCTCAGAATAGGAAAACAAATGTAAACAGTTTGTAAATTTATATTGGCTATTTTCTATGTTACTTGTTTATATTGTATTCTCATAATATTGGGGTATTCATGCTCTGCCTGAAAGGGGTAATAATTTCCTTCCACAAGATCAAGACATTATGTGTCACAAGTACCGAAGGCTTGAGTGCAAGTAAGCCACTCCTATCATCAAACGAGGGGTGTCATATTGAATGTATCAACACCAAATTCACCCACATTGTAACGCCTTTGATGTTTTTGACGAGCTATGTACTGACAGATGAACACTAAGTGACATTTAAAGACTAGTTCAAACTAGATAGGAGAGATAAAGTTCAATGCTAATTGGCCTTCCAAACTCGCAGGGGCTTAGTTCCGACAGATAGGTTTTTCTCACCTCTAACACCCATATTCTCATGTTAAAAAAAAAAAAAAGTTGAAAACACAATTGAACTTTCCATTATTAATTACTGGTTGCAGTCCCCACATAGTAATATAGTTTACAATTATGTACCCCATTAACAGTACTTCATGATCTATGTATCTAACTATAAGGTATAAACATTGGAGTTGATAGGCATTTGTTAAAGAAGTAAGGGAAGGCTAGCTGAGGGTAATGAGATATTTCTGCCATAAGCTCAAAAGCCATTAGTTTTAGTTGCATCTACTTTCTTTTTGGGAATTAACATCTCCACACCCCTCCCCCTTCCCTTTAGATACATCACCGTACTATTATAACATTCCACTATGTTATTTTTGCAAAACCGCACTATAACTACTAGATCAAGAAATCATAGCCCCTTCCTCCAACTGTATTACATTATAAAAGTGTGTCACAGTTACGAAATTTATTTAGGTCACAGGTCTGATTTGATTATAAAAAGATAGAATTTATAAATTGAATGAATATTAAATTTCCCTTCTAATACACTGCCTGTTTCTGTTGCCTCTAGTCGTGATACAAGTACAGATCTGGGTAATTTGTATTTCAAGAATATTAAAAATATTGATATTTGCTCATAACATTACTAGAAGCATGGATATATTTATGAAATAATATTTAGGTCACACCAGAAACACAAATTATTTTATATAATTAAGACAACCATAAACCTTCAAGCTTTGGTTATAATTTTCCTACCAGCTAATTTTGATCAACTTAATTTTTTTTAAATTAGAACCCACATATAAGATGATTAAACAAATACTATCTAACGAGATGAATTAATATATAATATTGACCATTCTATTGATCAGCAAATCAGAATTTTTTGATGGGGTTAAAATTTGTGCATGATTTGTGTATGATTTTTTTTGTATGCAGTATTGTACCATAGACTTCATGCTGTAACTTAAACATTGAATTCAATATAACATAACATTTTTTCGCATAAATATAGAAATTTATATTTTTAATAGTAATAGTGAGATATGTAAAGAATAAAAATAATATAGTAAGAAGTGTAAAGAATGAAAATATAAGAAGGGAGAAGGCAGGTAAAACCTGAGAAGGAAAGCAAATGTTGAGCTGGGACGGCCTGAAAAATATTTTTTTTTTAAATAATGAAAAAAAGAGGGACAGAATAGGACAAAACAGGAAACAAATTATCTAACAATATTTTTATGCATTTTTCTATTATTTATTTTTCATGCAATGTTAAGTTAAAAAATACAGTACTATTTCCATTCAGACAATAAATTTATCTTGTTTCTTAACTAAAGTCGCATCTAAGCCTATGCTAGGCTTAGACTTATTGCGTAACAGGATATTTTGATTTCTGCAGGTTGGTATTTAGCCTTTTGAAAGTGGGAAATATAGGCATCTTAAAAAAAAGCAAAGAACAATAGAAATTTCATAAGGATTTCTTGCATTTAAAAATTAATATTTTTAATTTTTTGGTTAATGCTGACTTCCTGTCCCCTTTATTCAGCAACTAATGATGAACTTTAACAAATAATTCATCACAATAACAACAAAAAGTAGGTTATTCAGATCCGAATCAGATAACTTTATAATTGTCCTTCGAAATTGTGATATTAATTAAACAATTCCCTAATTATCTTTGATTAACTGTGCATCCAATTGACAGATGTAAGCACGAGGCTTAGATAGTCACGTACACTGGCGTTTCTTACGCATTGTAGATTGCTGGCGTTTTGCCCATACGATTTGCCTGCTTCCTCTTGTTGCATTCCTTCCAATGTCAACAACTCCCTTGAAAATTCAACAGTTAGATGATGTGATAGAGTGCATTATCAAACTGCAACATTTAAAATAACTAAATTAGAAGAAATCATTATGTTAAGGCTTGGCAGCATGCTAGGATATTGCGTCGTTCGTGAGGGCGGGGACTTTTTAGCACTTGATTGCATGCCAGGCTGATGTACAGTATGTACGCGTTATATAAGCTTCTAATTTCCAAACCTGCTGAATGAATAAAGCAATTATATTCTCATTTTTATAAAGTTGCAAAATCAAGATTATTTGTCAGGTTATATCTTTTAAATTCAATGCTTTTGCTTCAAAAAATATCATAAAATTTAAAGTAACATTATTATTTTTTTGTATTACAAGTCTCCCTCTAATTAAATACATCTCCAATTAAAGACCGCCTCCATTACTTTTCTGTGGTCCCAAACTAACAAATGTATTTTACCTTTATTATTCTAATTAGAGACCAAAGCGGCTAAAGACCATGTAAACCCTGCAGACCTGTATTATTATTTTAAATTTTGATTTTATATTTTATTGCTGTATGTATAATATTTATATTTTAAACTTTGTATTACATTGGAACAAAATATTATTACTGTATAGATTTTTACCTGTATGTTTATTTAAATATACGCCCCAAAATAATTAAACCAAAATAATTAGGCTGAATGTTTTAACTCGAAGTCAAATGTTTAAAAAATGTCTGACTGCGAAGGTAATATGTTAACCAGTGAATATTTTCTACAAATGTTGTTATTAATAATATTATTAGTGTTACAAATCAACTTTCTATCTTCTTAGTTATAAATACATATATGTTTTTTGAAATTCTTCAATATTATGTATTAAATTTTGCTGTTCTAACCCATTTTAGGGACCGAGTTTTCCACTTATTCCTGACTAGTATCAATGAAATTGTCTGTAAAAGTTGTTTTTGTTGTTTGTTTATTTTTTCAGTTTTTTTTATTTAATGTGACTTGGTGGTTAAGTTGGTACTCTTCCAATTACACCCTAAGTCTCATAAAGAGACTTAGTTTAAAAAGTAGGTCTAATATTCCATCTTGTACATTAAACAGCAATGCATTTACTTACCTACCTACACATACAAATATTTTAACTTTTTATTACGCATTCTAAAAAAAAAATGATTTACTTTCATTGTGTCAAATCGAAAGACAGTATGTTTGAAAGACTTGATGTATATTAAAAGGTCAAGAAACTTTCATGTATATCAGTGGTAGAAGTACTGATTACACCACCACAATACCCAAGTTAGCACTAAGCATTTCAGGTAAAGGACCGAGAGACCAACAGGTTTATATAATGAATTCATCAGGTTTATTTTGTTTTTCTGTTTTTCAAGGACGTTTGATATTTGTTTGGGAATACTGTAGGGTTATTCTGTTCATGTGTCATAGTTTGTGGTAAAAGGATGTTGTTATTAAATGTGTTATGACATTAAAGAAATGTCAGAGCTTGACTTTCATAGCCTGTGGCCATCGAACCAGGGATTATATTCAAGGTTACTGCTGTAGTATTGTCATTGCCACTAAATTTTAAAAATTCAAAGCAAGTCAAGTATGTGCTACTTACTTGTAGTTGTACCTTTTCTGAAACTGTTCTGCACTCCCCCTCCCCATCAGATCAGCCCCTGATGATGACAACAGCAAATGCAGTGATGATGACAAGGAGGGAGTGGAGTTGTATAGCTTTGTGATTAAGGTGCTTGCCTTCAAATCCTAGGTTCCTGGGTTCAATTCCTGTCAGGGTAACAACACTCCCTAAGGCTGATAATGAGACTTGGTTTATGTAGAGCATCTTGTGTTTGTTGGATTTGTGAAGGGATATGCCACAAAGAAAAGTTTGCTGTTTGGCGTATCATTGACCTAGGATCTAAAAAAATAAATTTTTAAAACTAGAAATTGCAAACAGCAAGTGAAGTGCTGCGAAGTACAACTGCATAAAATGTTCTTCGTACAAAATTATTTATGGGAGTCAAGTGAAAATAATGAATAATAAAAATATAACAAATAATATGAGCACGACCCATTGTCTATATATTATTAGAACAGCGTTGGTACAATAGAGTTTTGCTGCATTGACATCTCTCTGCTGGCGATGGCTCGCTGCTTCTGGCGATGACTCGCTGCTGGCGAATCGATCTGCGCATGTGTATAAAATGGTATTTATTTCCGCAAACATTATGCCAGTCTACAACAAGCGTCGCCTAAATGTAATAATTAGCACGTTGAAATAGGCTGGTAAACAAGTTTAACTGGGTTCGTGAATAATATTGTCCTCAAAATATTGTGGCTGAGACATGAGCCGATTAAACGTAGAAATAGGAAACCTAGAAATATAGTAAAAACGCTGAATAGTACTCCAGCGTCGCGACATGCCGACGATGGTACGAGTAGGTTGTAGGTCTACAAACGTCGCCTAAAGTAATTGATTTTACGCGGCAGAACGAAAGAAGGAAACTCCGCTTTTCAGTTGTCTCAGGCGATTGATTTTTGACAAACAATGACCTTTCAGAGGTCAAATTGTTGTCAAGAATATGAATTGGCTGCTTCGCAGCAAAAAATTAAAAAGCTGGTGACTTAAGATTTAAAATATATAAGTCTTGTAAATCTAAAAGGAATCCAGCTTATATGTACAGTACTTCCTCATTCTGGAGGCAGCTCAGGTGGTGCTTCAGTTCCTATTGGCTTGGACAAGTAGACCAATTGGAGTTATAGGCAGCATTGGGGGCACTATTGGAGGGTCAGGGCACCTTGTCAAAGAAGCAAGGACCCCTGTCCTCTTGTATGCTTCAACTCAGCAAATGTACTTGAGGTCATCAGACTAAAAAATATTTATTTGCCAAGTTAACCAATATTATTGTGATTGCAATTCTTTAGATTGTGGTGCAAAAGCATAAATTTTACTAACTATCCTAAGCTTGCAATCACTTTAAACCCCCATATGATTTTACTCTTGGGACCCTGACCGAAAGCCTTTGGCAACCCCTTAATAGACCTTTCCGGAATGTCAATCAAACTGACCAATCAGAACAGGGCAACCTAACAACTGACTAATCAGAACAGAGCTAGGAATACATTTGCGTCTCACAAACACAGGTGTTGTCCTACAAATGTGTTCGCATATGTTTTTAACACCGTTGTTGGACCTTAGCAACAGTATCCAAGGGGCGGGGCTTAGCAGAAGATCCATTCTGACGACTGTCAATTTTGTTGACCATCTTGTCAGTGTCACTGAATTTCTGTAGCCACCATTGATAGGCAGTCATGCAAATAGGTTTATATAATTTTAGCAAATATTCACATCACAAACTCTTTTTTAAATATTAATGTGCTCTATTAATTCTATAACATCACTATAGACAGACTCCCATATATGGAAGGCATTACTGATGACCATCCCCAACCAGTACTCCAGTTCTTAAACTGGATCCATGCAACCTTGCACAATGCTATGCTCATTATTATTCAGATGCAGTGTAGGCGACCACTAGCATTTTACATTCTTGTCTGTCTGTTAGATCTTTAATGTGTTCAGTTGATTGTATCCCTTGAATGTATCACAGATAAAAAATGTCCTCTTTTACATATGCCATGGGGAGGGGCATAGTGCAAGCAGCTACATTAATACCTCATACTTCAGGCAGCCCTAGTCATGCTTTGTTTCCCTGGCCATTGAGTTCATGCTTAATGTGCAGTCATCCTCCTCACATCATGATCTGTTCTATCATGAACCATTAATCCATATCAATATTGACATTACCTGTGTACGTTTTAATTATATAATGTATACATTTATGTAACATCATATGTGAGGGTAGATGAGTCAGCAGTAAATGGTGCACCTGTTGTCCTTGCTTCCTAACATGTGACCTGTCATGTGACCTATGGCAATGATCTTTAAAGGTCTTGCACAACCTTGGCAGTTTTACCAGGTACCATCCAGGCCTTTCCAGGTAACTATCAAATTTACTCTAGTTAAATTATGAGGTCCATTGGCCTTGACTAATCACTAGACATTTATTTGCTGAAAGCCTTTAATTGCAGTTAAATTTGATTATGCATTTAGGGTACTTTCCTTACAGAGTCTGAAGTTATAGGTACCATAATGAAATCTGAAAAAAAAATACTAAACTTTCTATTGAATAATTTTTTAAATGAATCATTATTAATAATGAATAATAATTACCACTTAATTAAAGAATATAGAATCAGTATTATTTAAGCCAAATTAATATTCACTGATAGTTTCACTTCCCAACTTCATCAAATTTTCTGACCATCATGAAAAAGTTTACTTCAAAAAAAGCATTCATTTTTCCATGGACAATAAAAATAATGACTATCTGAAAGAATGGTGTCAAGCCTTAGGGCCTGTTTCTACTGGAAAATAAAAATAGATTAAAAATCGCTTTTTTGAAAAAAAATATAGATTAAAAACATACAATGGATGGCGTGTTTGAACAGCAAACCGATTTTGGCTTTTTGGGAAAAAAATATGGATTAAAAACATACAATGCATAGCGTGTTTGAACAGCAAATAACCGAGTTTGGCTGTGCACTTTTTAGCTGCAACAAAAAAAAAGGGATTATCAGGTGAAATGTGATCTCCAGGTCAAACCACTGAGAAGCTAGATCGTATCAAGCCTGAACTTTCAAAATGATTAGTCCTCTTGTTCAGGTCGTAGGCCTCAAACTAAAACGTGGGGTATATTGGGCCTAGGCCTCTCCGCTCTTTTGGGCCTACTATTGTCCTGGTTTGTTGTGCCGATGAGCACAGCCAAAAACATTTGCCTTCTCGCCACACACCCTCTCTTACTCCTCGTCATCATGACAGGAATGAGAAAGATACTATACAGTTTGGAAAACGTGTTGTATAAACAAAATGGTGACATAATTTCCGTCACGAAAACTTATTTTCTTAAAATTAACGTAAGATTCAAAAATTAATAACTAAGCGCAAGTAACAAAAATTTCTTGTTTCCCATCCTGGGTTTTTCATTAAGTTGGTGAGGGAGGCATATTTTTTACAGTTCGTCAAAATATTCCAAAGAATGTTCTCTGCATAGTAAAATGTGTTGTAAACAATCTGTCAGTAGTTTTGTCATTGCTTCTCTTGCTGCTGTTATGGTTTTTGTGTTAAAAATTGCATTTGTAAACTATAAATGCATCAAATTTTGCATTTTCGATGTTAAAAAATCCCAAAACTTTAAAAATAAAAAACAAAAATATTCATATGGGCCCAGAAAATGGTGAAAGGTGGGGGGGGGGGGGGAGGGGAAACAAGGAATTTTTGTTATTTGGCCTAATATATACCTATTTTGTATTTTTGGAAGTATATTTGTAGTGTTTAAAGATTTGTCTTTCAGTAATCTGTGTTAAAGTTTACGTACAACATGAATCATAAATTATTTCATAACAAACATAGGAGGCATTACCCTGTAATGTAACACTCCCTCATGTTGCTGCGGTCGAGGAACTAGTATTCTAGTTCATGATACATTACAGCCTTTCACTGAAATGACTCCATGAACTCCTCTTCCACTTCCTTTTGTGTGTTTTTTTTTTTTCCGTTTGAAGTCATGTTGAGCAGTAAAGTACACCATATTGTTTGTGGGATCTTTTTCTATAAATTGTTCATTTCTTCATTGAAACAATAATGTGCAATACTTGTTTTTGTTATAATATAATTATACTTGAGACAATAAGTTTGAAAATTAAAACCTAGTTTAATTATCAAATTAGAAAACTTATAGAAAATGATTGAATTTAGAGATATACTGTGTATAAGAAATGTTGAGGGTAGTAATTTATTCACTGTATAGATTATTCTTTTTTTATAAACATGCTTGAGACAATTAAGAAGCTATAAACTGGTTTCATTATCAAGATAGAAGCTTATAGAAGCTAATTTATTATTATTATTATTATTATTATTATTATTATTATTATTATTATTATTATATTATTTATTATTGAATTGTGAGACACTGTAGGAAATGTTGAGGATAGAGTAATATAGGGTAAATATAATGGACCATTATGCTACAACCCTTTCCTTGGATATTGTTGATAGGTGCAACCAATAGTACAATTCACATGTAATGTGTGTTTGTGAGACAACATACTGTTTGTGCATCAATCTTGTATTCCTGGCTTCGTTCTGATTGGTCAGCTGTTAAGTGTGATTGGCACTTCGGAAAGGTTCATTAAGAAGTTGGATAATAATACATGGATAAAGCCTACATTATAAGTTCAGTACAAATACACATACTATATGCTGACAGACACGATGACACACCAACAGACAGACCGACAGAGACACAGACACTCCATCAGGCAGTTTGCCAGCGCACTTGAAGGACAAACAGTAGTAGTAGATACTTCAAAGAATTATTAGACAATTTATACAAGTGTGTCAAATATAGAGACATACCACCTTGCACACACTAAAACACATGCCCTACCTTTCTAAAGAATAAAATAGTTTATATTAAATAATGGATGAGCAAACATACCACTGTTGTGAGGGTCCAAATTGACCTAAGCACAACCATAGTTAGGCCTGAAGTCTGAACATGCTGTCTGCTCAATCTATCTCCTATGTTTATGAACATTGTATGCGCATTGGTTTTATAAATTTATTTTTATTTGTTTATTTACATATATATTTATTTATTGATTGTTTATTTTAATACAAATGTAAATGTTACTGAAATTTGAATCCAGTTTTTGTGCAAGTAAAATATTAATTTTACTGGGTATATAAAATACATTGTAGCTCTGTACATTTCTTTAAATCTGAAATTTTGTTGATGAGATGTGTTTCTGTAACTTAATCTTATTTTTTTATCTTACAGAGCAGTACAACAGTTGAATCGATAATTTATGCAAAGATACCGGCACATAAAAGGTGAATACACTCTAACCAGTGGTGGCCTGGACAATCGACCGGAGGGGAGGAAGAAAACAATTCATCCGGGAGGGAAAAAAATGAATATTTACAAATTAGTTAGACCCTAAAATCAATTCAATAAGCCTTTGAAACCCTTAAATTATCATAGTTTTTGGAGGCTTTACCCCCTGAACCACTTTCAAAAGATCTTGAGCAACGCCCTTGACATTGGAACCCATCAGGCATATCCTAGAGCCACTTCTGTTTCTAAACTTAATGACTAGGTGGTTGGGCTTCCAGTTTCTGATCATACAGTATGGTCATAGGTTGAAGTTGGCAACTAGTATATTATGTCTTTTTTTGTCTCATCTAAATAATGTAACTCATAGATGATTTTATGTACCAAGTGACAGTGCAGGGAGACACGAAGATGAGACCTTTCCCCGTCAAGCAGACCAAGCCCCTCCATCGGCCATGACTCGTCAGAGTGTGTTATTTAAAAGCCGGGGGTGTGCGCATGTCTCAAAAACTCACTAGTTGATGTGTATTTAGGCTGTCGTTTTGTGGAACCTTAACAATGGTATCCAAGGGGTAGTAGGTTGTACTAACAAAATGGTTTATTGATTGATTGATTGATTAATGGATTCAGTGATTGATTGAGTGAGTGGTTTCTCTATTCATTTATTCTATTAAAACATATTGACATACAATTGCCAATATCTTACATTACATTTAATAGGGGTTTAACTAAAGATGTTTGCTGTTAATTATTACTATTTATCACCATCAACATGATAACATGTCATTGATTGATTTATTTATTGACTTTATTAGATACTTACCCTATTTAAACACAATGATGTAAATGTTCTTATATTCTCATAAGCCGTGTCCATACCACCAGGATTTATTTGACAAATATATGAGATGTATGGGTGTATTTTTTCTTCTTTTTTTTTTTCAACAGTACCAACAGTGAAAATTAATTGCCACTTACAGGCTTATAAACGAATCATGTAAACACAGACAAGATATATAAAAACAAAGACAAGGATACAAAGAAAAATGAAAAGTGTGTAATATTAATCAATCAATATAATATTATGACATCATTGAATACCATATGTGGGCAAATAATACATACTTGTTAAATATAATTTAACGGTGTAGACAGCACTTAATATGATAATGTTTTTAAGCATATTGACATAGATGAGAATTATCGGAATCACCCATTAAGTCAGGCTTTAGACGTAGAAAGAGGCCAACTTATTTCCTATATCAAATCCTAAATTATTAATGAACTGAGTTAGACATAGTGAGAGCAGCTAAATGATGACAAAGATTTATGAGTCAGAAAACAGAACACAAAATACGAATACAGCAAAGATTCGGGTTTGTTTGATCTTATAGAAACTCATACCAAATTAACAAACCACATTATGTTATACAAATGTATAAAGTAAATAGATAAAAAATATACATTTAACTTCATAGTATGGATGTAAGAAGCACTGGCGCATCGGTTGTGGCTTTGACTCCCAACCTTGAAGTCGGGTTCAAAACTCACACTGTGCAAGTCGCTTGTGTCCTTAGGCAAGGCGCTTTATCTACGTTTGTCTCTCTCTACCCAGGAGTATAAATGAGTACCTGGTAGGATGCTGTGGCATTGGATGTACTAGTTTCGTGTGCGGAGTACAAGCGCACGACTAGGTATACTCCCCAGGGAGCAGAGAAAGGCACATTTTTGTGTTGGTTTGCCATTGTATGTTAGTTATCCAGTGACCAGGGGTAATAACGCTCAGCACCTTTGATTATTCAATTTGTAACTGGAGCTTTATACATATTTGGCATTATTATAATACTATCTGTTAAGTATAGGAAATACATAATGGCTAAGGAATCATTCTGCTCCCACTTTGGAAATTTGCTGAGCAAAATAATTACACGTAAGAATCATCTCAGTTAGCTAAAAATTACCTTATATCACCATTTCCACCCGGTTAGCTCCCATTCGCTTAATCTTTGATCTCCCTGCTACATATCCTTCGCCCCCATCATACTGCCTCATGTCACTACCACTAGATGTGACACTACTGTATACTCGGTGGTTCTTGTAAACAGTAGTAGCAGTGTTCTCCCAATCGAACATTTTTACTGGTAAATTTGACCATAAAAATTAAGCTATGTGTACAGTGTGAGGCAATACTCCTTTGAAGTGGGGTTTAATGACTTGAAAGAAATAACAAAAAACATAAGGCATAGACTGGAATGATGTTCATTTATTGAAAGAAGGCCAGCCTAGACTACCTTGGCCTAATCTGTGGTTTTTATATTTTACCAACACAAATTAAAATTGTTGGCCGGTTATTTTTACCGGTAAAATTGACAGCCCAAATGGCTTCGGGAGAACACTGAGTAGAATGAAGAATGATAAACAATAGAATATAGAATAAATTATAGAATATGCTGTTTAAATACAATATTAAGATGGACATCATAATCAAATTGATTTTAGCAAATAATAATAATAATAATAATTCTTTATTTGTCCTCGTATATGTATGCCTACACACTGGGAAATTCGGGCTGGGTCCCCGGGGACCCGCGGCTGCCATAGCTCGGCGCCAACTACCCCACTTACTCTACAACATCAAACGGATACAGACTGATACATACATGGTCCTTAACTCGCTTAACTCTCCTGAGAGGGTTATTCGAGGAGCTGAGCGTTTTGTTATTAAGACCCGAATTCAATACTCGATGCAGAGCCGGGTATTGAACCCGGGCCCTCGCGTGCAAGAGGCAGGAACCATACCAATTAGCCAAATACAAAGTATTTTGTTATCTGGTATTTTTTGTATCACCATGCTTGTCTTATTCATGCATTATGTAATTTTCATTTTTCTCTTCTCTTTTTAATAGACCCTCTCTGGCAAAGCAGACTGCTTTTAAAAATTTTAAAGATGTCTTTGGTACTGGCTGGGTGATATGCTGGTTGAATCCATTCCGTCGAAGGCAAGCTAAACCTATGATTTTTTACCCTCACCAGACTGTGTGATACTTTGTGATATAAATATTCAGTGTTTTTAAGATTCCAGCAAGTAAACTGTGTTTTTTATTTATATATATAAGTACTGGTTTTTTTATTTCAATCCATTAGTTAAAGCCCCATTCCCGGCAAAATTTCAGTTTTTAAGAAAAATCTGATTTTATATATATGTTATAAAGATTTATAAATATAATACGGGATTGCTAGTTCAACTAAATTTACACATTCATAAACATGAAAAAAATGTAAAATAAGACTGAAATTTGATATTTTTTTTTTTTTGTTTTCCACACGGAATAATTAATGTTTCTTTTTTTTATTTACTTGTGGGATGAATTAAAATCCATGGCATTGGTGGGCGAAATAAAAAAAAAAAATAAGATAAGAATGCGGCGGGTTCGGGAAACAATTACCCATTCCAGCAGATGCGATCTACAACCTCTGCATTTGCCTGGTAACAAAGAAGTTGTCGAGAACATGGTAATCTCCTATAAGAAACAGACGCTACTTTTTTTTTCCTTTTGGGTTTTCGTAAAACTAAAATTTATGCCAATATTTTTCCATGGTTTATAATAATTAGAGTAA
This sequence comes from Anneissia japonica, assembly GCF_011630105.1. Lineage (NCBI taxonomy): Eukaryota > Metazoa > Echinodermata > Crinoidea > Comatulida > Comatulidae > Anneissia > Anneissia japonica. The sequence goes on from NW_022707033.1 coordinate 192,515, forward strand.
TGCATGCATTTTTTCTCTAAAAATTATTTTTTTAGTAAAATTTTGCCGGAAATGGGGCTTTAATAAATTTGTATTGTTTATTATATTAGGCAATACAACAACTTTTTGTTATACATATTTATTCATTTGTTTATTGTCAGTTGAATGTCAAAAAATGGAAGAATAAGTTGTGTATTGGTGCAGAAACCATTTTCGTAATTTTTAAGTGAAATCTAATAACTAACATACCATAAACATGGACCTATTAATTAATTGGTCGATGCTGTAAACAAAGTAAAAATATTCAAAATACTGAATTAAATTTTAAAGCTCACCAATAATATATTGTAATAGTTTTAAAGTGAACATTTTGGTTGTAGGCATTAGCAAACAAAGGACCATGTTCTAGTAATTTAATAGGAAATATACAATTGTCTTTTTTCCATTCTTGATTTTCGGTAATTAAGTAGCATTAAATGAGGTGGCATGCTGTGATGATATTAATTAGGCAATTAAGATCAATTCCAAATGTAGGTCAAGTTCATGTGGTCAGGTCGTTTGTATTATTCAATAAGGTGATTAAATTTAATGAAAGTCAAGATGGAGGCATGTAAATAAGTTTCATAATATTATTGCGTTAGATGTATTCATAGGAATAATTAGAACTATGGCATAGAAATTGTTGAATTATTATTGTATATAATATATACAGTAAAGTAATTTTTTACTTTTATTCCTCTTTACTAACACAAATGAATCTTTAAACACCTTTTGCCTTGTCTACAATATGAGGACCTTGTGCCTTTCTAATTTTATATATATAATCAATATAGCAAATTGGACAACAAAGCTTTCATTAGTGTCATATTTATGAACTAACAAAAACATAAAATGTATCAAATTAATTAAATTAATTGTAAAAAAATATTAAATAAAATAATAAAATAAAACTTCTACAAAAATCTGAAATTACAGTATTAGATTACTCAATAGATGTAGTCCTTTCAGGTGCAGAGAACAAAATTTTATTTAATAGAAAGAGTACTCGCTGTAGCTCAGAAAACTCATTCTTTGATTGACTATGACGCTAAGTTGGTAAATATTGGATCTGAGACTTAGTTGATGGGGTGTTTTCAGTACTACTAGTATTAGGTACTGAGGAGTGAAGTTATTCAAAGCCTTGTATGTCATGATGACAAATTTGTACTAAATCCGCATAGACACATGTAAGCCAATTAAATTTTCTAAGTGTAGGAGTGATTGTGGTTTTGGTAATGAGCTAGTCAGCAAACTTTTTTGCTTCGCTGGAGGTGATGTTGAATTAAAAGAAGGCCATACAAAAGTGAATTAAAGTGGTCAAGTTTAGCAGAGACTGATTGTATATAGTCTGGTATTAATTAGACAAAACTCTTTACTCAACAAGAAATATATAGAACTAGTTATTGACTCATTTGTTGTTATGGAACTGATTTTTGTGATTGTTATACTTCAAATTCTGTCATTCATTCAACTCCTCGCAAATTTCTTTGATGTATTTAGCAGTTGGAAAACTCATGGACCAAAATACTAAATTAAATCTTTAACGTAAAATAACATACTTGCGGGTCCTTTCGTCACCAGTTTGCAGTAGCCCCCTCACAGGAATCGACAGCAGTGCGTGTGGTATTACTAATGGCCTGTCATCGAGTGCAACCCCTCACCACCAACACATCTTTGCAATTATATACAATGAAAAGGAAATTAGATGTGATTGAAATTATTGATGTACAATTGGTAAAAGACCGGTTGACATGTCAATCAAGGGTTGCGCAACAACCCCGCATTGAGATCATTATGGTGTAACCTAATTCTTTGAACTTTAGTTGAGTAACTATAAGAAAAGTTCTTAGGGTGAATGCAAATTAGTGACCAAGTTTAGAGACTGATCCAACCAGCTGATCAGCTGTAGGACTAGCTATGCGAGATAGCAAATTATAATAAAATTATAGCCAACTGTTAAGCACTGTGCCCACTATCAATTTTTAGGTGATTTGCCCATATATGGGTATGATGTGACATCATCATATCCATATATGGGCAAAGGATAGATATTTGTCATAGAAACCTTTAAAAGCACTGTCAGGTTTTCCTGATGAAGACCCAATAAATAGTTGATGGCGTGTATTTAATATCTTGGAGTATGTATTATACTTTTGTATTTGAAAACTACACTCTCTGGTTTTTACTGTAGGTTTTAAGATAGCAAGATCTTGCACATGCCTGTTCAGTTTCATCTGAGATACATTCTGTGAAAATTTTTCAACATGAGCAATATTAACACATTCTCAGTAACATTAAACCAAGTTGCCCTTTTTGGATTGGACTTCTCTGCTCTAGAAAACAGCATGGTTTAATTCCTTGGTAGCATAGGGTGTTTTTGGATCTTATACTCCTCTGCCTCATCTAATGCTTTTTGAACTAGCCTGTTCTATGTTTGTGTCGGTGAATAGTTCCGGAGTTTGTGTTGATTTTCTTACCTGTTTTGTCATGAGTCTCTGTACACTATACCGTTTCAAATTTGCGAGATCATGGACGTCATAACTACTGTGTTTCATTTGCACATGTGATGAATTCAATAAGTGTGCCACCACTCACCTTCCATATGTTTAATCACAGGTCCTATTTTTAGGTTTTGCGGTTTTATGCTGTCTGTAGGAGCTTTGCCAAGGAATTGATCCAATCGAGTACCTTTGTGCTGAATGGATATTCTTAATTTGGCACATCTACTACTAATATTAATACTTGGACCCTCGTAAGGATTATGCTTTGTTGAAGAATTTATTTTCAAGCGACAATCTTGTGTCTTTGTGTGATACAGTATTAAAGGGGAATTCTTGCATCTTATTAGATGCAAATGATTTTAAAGGGACAGTCTTGTATCTTCTTGTGACGAAGATGATATAGGGACAGTCTTATATTTTCATGTGACTGCAGGTTGCACGAATCATGCAATGCAATTACGCATATTGCATCTTGATGTGTTGTGAAATTGCAAAGGAATGCCCTGTGAATGTTCGTATTTTTAGCTACCGCCAGTCTACTACTTTGGTTTGTTATGTAACTAGCAGTAGTCGGACTTAATGAATGATTTCTGGCAGAATAATCGACCAATCGCTCATGGTAAACTTAGTTTTGTTGTAGACCTTTCCGGAGTGTCAACAACTGACCAATTAGAATGGTGCCAGGAATACGCACGCGTATAACAAACACATGTTTTGTCCCACAATCGCATGTGATTACATGTATTTACGCTATATTCTTGGGACCTTAGCAACGATATCCAAGAGGCGGGGCTTAAGGAAAACTCTATTCTCTCAATCCAATCCCTGAACCTTTGTAGTCTTCCTCTATCTCCCTGTAAAACATTCCAACCCAGCATACAAAACAAAATTAAAACAGCTTAGGGTCAGTTCATAATTATCAAAATTTTCACAAGTGTACAAAAAATGTACTCTTTTTCGAAATGTTGTTTTTGCAAAACCATTCTTCATTTTTGTTGTGAAGTCAACTGAAATAATGTGCTTGGTTGCTTAAAAATGATTATTATGACCAAGGTTACATTATAATTATTTTACATATAGCATGTTATTTTGAGTCAACATTTTTATGCATATGTACAAGAGTGTACAAATTTGTCTACCCCCTCCCCTTACCATACTCTTTGTACACTTGTGAATATGTTGATAATGTGGAACGACCACTTAAGAATAATGGAAATCTAAATCTAAGTATAGAAATTTATATAGCACTTTTTGCCAATGATACAAAGCGCTTTGATATGCGAACTAGGAACTCGATCAATTGTGTAAGATTTCGTTATTTTTCATCTAATTAAAAGCATTCAATATGCTGAAACACCGAACATTCCAATATTTATTTATTTATTTATTTATTTTACCAATTGATCTATGAATACCTCTTGCGAAAACTTATCAAAACTCTCCCCTCCCCAAAATGCTGAAACTATGTGACCTGTTGAATTCCTTTATTTTTAATAACAATTGTTCTTTCTGTTTTTTTTGTGTCACCAAATACCACTTCCTTAGTTTTTCCAGTATGTATAATTTCTGGAAAAGGACAATGTCACATCCTGATGTTTAAAGGGACAATTATTAAGAACATTAGATGATTAATTATCTAAAACTAGATGATTTTTCTGTACATGACTAGAATAATTATATTCTAAATGTTGTCTTTCCATGATTCATTTGTAGGCATCAGTCCAATGCCATTTGAATTACCAAATGCTACCAATACCCTCCTGATAAATTAATAGTTTGTACTTGCTTCAAGCCTAGGAAGTTAGGGACTTCCCCTTTTCTTTTCAGAACCCTTATGCTAATGAGATTTTACACTCCACCAGTCAACTGGCTGCATTGTTCAATTTTGAAAACAAAATACCTTGCATAATGAATCATAAACATCAGAAAATACTGAAAAACAAAAAACATATTTATTAATGCACTAATTAGGTTAAATGAAACCAAGTGAAATTAGGAGTTAATAATTTGTAGAATATGTACATTTTTATAATTAATATAATTTACATATTGATAATAAAAACTGGTGACAAATTGACAACCATGTCTGCATGTATGCTTATCTATGACCTTTACAATAAAGTATTCCATGTCTACTGGTTTTGAGCAAGGAGATTTAGTTTGTTCAAGTTGTGGCCAGTAAAATCCTGTAACCCATCAGTCAATTTTGTTAACCTTTGACCATCCCCCGATTACTTGTTTCTGTATATAACCAGACTTAATAATGTTTTATAAGCACTGGGAAGATATTTAAATGGGTAGGCCTAGTTATACTGTTCTGTATGAACTTGACTGCATATGACATAAATTTTTATTTTTTTATTTATTTTTTGTTTATTAAATTTATATTGGTGAAGGTAATTGTGAAAGTTGTTTTGTTCATAGTGAAATGAATGTTCATTAACTGTACTTTATTTTATACCTGTAGCTTGTATTGAAATTTGAAGTTAGACAAATATATTCTTACATTTTATATACATGGGAACTGTTAGATTAAAAAAAATTGTTTTAATTAAAAATGTTCAAATGTATTATAAATCAGGGAGCAGGTAAGTTACAAGTAATTTAACTACTGTTCCCTATTATAAATATTTTAAAAAAAACAGGCCCCACTTACCTTTTCAATCGTCAATCGAAGTGTCCACACATTGAGAATAAAAAATCATAAATAATAATGTAGAACAGGAATGATTACAAAAGTGCGGGAGATATTTAATAACTAGTCTGCATACAGTAATGCAAATTTGTTCAAATTACACTAAAATTGTTGGATAAATCTACTCAACATTGTTCAACAATAGCGATAAAATGAGTAATTCACAGGTGTTAATGATTATAGATATTCAGTTACAGTAGTGATAAATACTATAGATTAGTATGGAAATGAAGAAGATGAGGTGATACATAATTTTGAAATTTGTAGTGGTAAAAAATAGGCTAGGCCTAGACCTTTGAAAAACTGCATAAAATTCTTTTGTGCAGTCTCAAACTTGACTGCTGCAAATATACACTTATACAGTTTCAAAACTGTGCAAATCCAACTATCTCTAACATGTACACTAGTCTAGAATGGCTGATCATCTTATAATAAGTATCTTTAAAGCAATACTGTAAGTGATTGTGAGCAAGCATCTGAAAGTGTCAAAGGCCTAGTTCAGACTAGGTGGATAAATCCGGCTCAACTCACCGGGTTTATCCACGTGCCAGTCTGAACTAGGTGGCTTATCTCAAGCCGGGCTGTGTTCCTATAGTAACTAGGCCTGTCGTGGCACCGTGTTTAACTTTTCTAAGCTGGGTTTTAATCGCTGCTCTGGTCTTCGATTGACTTCGGGTAAAAGAATGACCAATCAGCATTTAATTACGTGTTTTGTGAACGAGCGTACGTTTTGAGCGCAATGTTTCGAAACTCATTTTCTGGTTATGGTTCATTCAATTCAAATGCTCATGCCTGGCTAATCTCGCTAGTCTGAACGCCCAGCAAAGTTAAGCCAGGCTTTACGTAATCCTGGCTTATCTCCATGTGTGAACGTAGCCTAAGTACTGTACATCTTAATATAATTTTTTTTTTTCCAATTAAGTTTTATATGTACTTTTTAAGAATGTACTGCGAGTTTTTATATTGCAACATGGAAATCAGGGTTATTTTCATAGGCTGATATTAATATTAATCTAAGCGGACCTTAGGATGGGGGGAAAATTATAACTAAATATTATGATTAATTATTTGTTGTAGATTCTGTACAATGCCAAGATTTATAATATGACTAAATAGTTTTTAATGTTTTACTGTTAGATGTCATCTCTTTGAAAATAAACTAACTCGTACTCACCTGACTTTATACTATAGACATATTGATATATACATATGATATAAATTACATGTATTCTTATGTGGAAAAAATTGTATTTAGAATAAAGTACTGCATACTATTGTTGTCTTTGTATCTTAATAAGTATTTGATACTTTATTGTTTTTCCAATAACCATGAGCCTTCACAATGGTGACCTAATCAAATTCAGAACGTTTAGGAAAGATGATTTATGTGTTTGTAGTGCATTAAATTTTGTTGGAAAGAATAAAAATAAGGATATAAATATAATGACCATATTGACAATTTGAGCTGATAAATTATTGTGGCTTATTTCATTGTTTATTTACTTTTTTTAAGATTTTATAAAATATTGTATAATATAATATATATAATATATTGTATAATCAAATGTTTTGCTACAGGTAACTATTCATTGTTTGCTAATACCCAAGTGACCCGTGATGATCAGTGATGGCTCCAGAAATTTGCCAACAGGGGGTCTGACATGTTTGACAGGGTGGGTCCGAACCAAGGGGTCAACTAGAACCTTGGTCAGGGTCCTGGAATAAAAATTCCAGGTGGTAGGATTCACAGCGAGTTGTTTTTTCTCGCTTAGTATGGCTCTAATTGGCATTTTTAGTCCACAATATTGGCAATCAAAATAACGTTATTAGATATGCAAATTATTATTTTTGGTCCGACGACCTCGTCGTGGTGTTGGGCAGTGTGGGTTCGTGCCTGTCCAAGGAGGGGGAATTCCCCCACTGGTGCCACCACTGGCCATGATCTTGGATTTGGCAACCTAGCAGCATTCACTAAAGCTACTGCTGTATTCTTCCTATTCTATTTAATGGCAAGCCTACATTTCAGTTATCATCATGCAAGGAAGTCCTTCCCTGGAAAAAAAAAGCAAGCAGAAATGTAAATTCCTTATCAGTTATACAGTATATATTACATGTATGGATAGTAAACCCAGTCAAAATGATACTGAAACTCCAGATTCAGACTTCCAAAAGTTTATCTCAAATATCCATCATTTGTTTTTTGAACTAAAATTTAGATTGTTCTTAAATTTATTGCTACATTTTTCTTCCATGCAAATAGACAGTGTTTATAATGTATCTTTTGTCCTAGACTACCCAATATCATAACATAATCCTAGCATTAGTAACATATCAAGTCATGCTTTAAACGCTAGCTGTCGAAAGTTGATCCCTTGACATGACCTTTGACATGGGGTCTGGCAAAATACTGCACGTTCAAATAACTTTGGATCTCCGTATGTACATTCTTGCTTAATTTGCTAGCTTTCAAACATTAATCCATTTGCATGACCTTCGACATGGGGGTCTGATCACCTAGCAAAACATTCCCAAAAAATCACAACTTTATTAAAACCGCTTATGTAACTGCATGAAGTTTGTTGCTTTTTTTTTTAAGTTTGAATCATATTTTTATGACGTCTATTTCGCAGGAGATGTTTGTGTTTCCGTCAATCCATTAATCTTGCACGTATCTATCATGACACAAATGTTTATTATTCATCAGAAACAATAGAAAACATCATCATTTCAATTATATTAAATTGCCCGATTTCCTCAGGAAAGACATTGTACGTTATTGAAGACGACTTGTCTATAATCAGAGAAAATTACTTGATACTCTTAAACAATGGAAAATATAAGTATGACTCATGCGTTTAGAGTTTAATGTGCAACTCAGCATTCCGCATCAGCTGTGATATGAACGCGAGGTGTTGTCATCGTTTTATACGCTGTTCATTTTGTGAATGATCTTTATTTAGGAAATATGGACGAGTTGAGTGTCGGTCATGTTATATAAATTCATTTAAAATGTACTAGAAATTTGAGATATCAACGAGAGTTTGATTATCAAACCTGACTTTTTATATACTGTTATAAAGCTAAAAAAATTATATTATTGTAATAGTATTAAAAATATAATAGAATGTGATTTCTTCATTCATCACCAATTCAATTATAGAAGTTTTAGTGAAATTGTGTTTAATCAGAAATTCACTCATTTGCAGACATTTAAATTGAATAATTTTTGTAGTTAAAAGTCAGTAAATAAATGAAAGCTATTTTATTTTATCAGTTTGACTCTGGAAGTTTCTATTTCTATTATACATTAGGATTTAGTTATACTTTTGAGGCTATTTTTATATTTTTTCAAAGACAGTATATTTTAATTTGAAGTAATGAGTGTTCTAATTAATATATTTGGGGTAATAAGATAATATATGTGCCAAAGACAGCCAAACCAGTCACTCGTCGCAGTTTGTATTTAAGAGATAATGGCCGGAACATGCTCTAAGGTCAGAATTTGTTAAATCTATTTTAATGCACTAAACTAACCTTTATATATCTATATCTATCATGCTATGCTTTTATTTTCCTCATTTTCAATGTTAAAACGAACATTTTTAATGATTTGGTGATGGTCTCTGCCTGAGAAATGCCTGAAATCAAAAACTTTGAAGGCTAATTTCTCAAATATTGTTATTTAAACAATTCTATGTGTGAATGCTTGTAACTTCATAAGGAAATGTCGGATTTAAATGACTCTTTTACAATTTCATAGCTCCCATTTTACTGTTTAACCCTGTATTAATAACTAAATATCAATTTTTGCAACTAGTGACTGGTTTGGCATGTCTTTGCCACATGTATTAATAGTATCAAATCAAGTAATTGAACTGATATATAAAAATATTATCTTCAGATGTCTCCCTCTGCAGGTTCTGTAAACTATCAGACAAGAATTGTAGCCTTTTGTATACGTGTCTGATAAGCAACATGAATTGGATAGCAATCAAAATTAAACTTTGATACGTGTACACGATTATGTACATTTAACAGATGCCTTAAATTGAAAACGGTAATGAAATGAACATTCTTAGTCGGAGTGTCAAGGAATCTGCTCCCTAGAGGCTTGAGGGCTCCCTTGTCCCAGACAGATATAACCAATATCGTACTTTTATTTTCATTTAGATCAGATTTTTTATATCTGAGCATGATCATTATTTTAACTTTTCTGCTCAACAGAAGCATCTCAGTTAGTAGGGAAGTTTTCAGGGAGGAAAAATTAAGCGTAGTACAGATGACGTAGTGCTACAACAAATTTCTTCATCCAACAATCAGATTGCTCAGATGCTCAGTGTTGCTTAGATATTCACGGATTTTGCTTTACTCCATGTACAGTATTGTGTAATGAAGTAACTCAATTCCTTCTCGCTATGAAATTTGAACTGACCCCTGGTGACCTGCGATAACCACAATTTAGCGCCACCCACAGTGGTATTAAGTCAGTTAACCTGGAATAATTCCTGGCTGTTTTCTGAAGAGAATACTTTGTTATCTAACATTGGTCTTGTGACCAATGGCTTAAACATTTCTTGTTTTAAGCAACTGCTATACTCTATAACAGCAGTGTATCTACAGGGGAGCATGGGATTCACCCCCTTCCCCCTGCCAACAAAATTTTTTAAATAGGGAGCTTGCACTGTGTAGTCCACCAGTTTGGTATGATGGTATGGTAGCTTGTTTTTATAAAGGTAGATAGTGGTAGAAGTGATGATGAAAAAGGTAGTGAGGCCAGGGGATAATGTAAGTGGGGTTGGGGTGGGCCCCTATAAAATATTTCCTTATTTAAATTTTTTTTTTCGAAGCAAGAAAGTATATAAAAATCCCTCATATTACATCATTTTGCAAGCTAATTCCCCTCACTTAATCATAGAGCCCAGCCCCACCTCCCTTCCATCCGTCAGACCCCCCATTTCAACACTCTTAGACACGCCACTGACTCTTAGACACGCCATTGAGTGATACTGAGCAAATGCAGGTGTGAGGGCATAATTCATTTAATTTTGAGTTCACATGAACATTCACTCATGATGGCCATGATGCTGAGACTGCAGCATTGAATGTAGGTATGACTAGTGGTGTGCAAACCAAGTGCGACAGAAGTAAATCTAATATGAACACTCACAATTTGATGACATGTTGTACAACAATTTGGGTCACGCTTGTCAGATGGTTCATCATCACGGTGTCAGTCCTGTACTGGTAACACCACATGTTTCTGAGTGGTTAACAAGATATTTGGATTTCATAATCTCAATGTGCAGTGGGCGGGGCTAATTATTACACTAATTTTCTTTGGTGTGTAACACCCCACCCCCTCCCCCAAAAATCTCAATGTGTGTCCAAGTATCACCATGTATTTTACTGTTTTACTAATTTTACTGTTTACTGATTTTATTGTTTTTACTATTGTCATTTTATGTGTCAATGTATCTAAATTGTATATTTCAAAACTTATATTTGTTTTACAATAAATTTATATTGAATTTAATTTAATGTATTTATGAATTTTTGTGAGGAGAGGGTTTAAGCCTATTGTGTAATTGTGCGGTTTTGCTGATCTGATGTTCATAAACATTTTTTCTATTTAAATTTTAAGGGTTTGTGCATCCATCACATGGTTTATAGTTTTTGCAACAGGGATTGGCTTATATAACACTACATCTGTGTTGGTGTGACCATTCATTTATTTTCTATTTTAATTTTATGGATGTGCCAATCTTTTACCTTTTTTGTTTTTAGTTTTTCAGAAGCGGAATGCTTGTAATGCAGTTGTTGTGTGGATATAACCATCTGAGTTTCATTGCCTTTTTTATGTATATTTTATTCATCTCTGTCAATTGAAGGTCAACTTAAGTGTTTATAAAAATTAATAATGGGTATGCTTACTATCATGTAAACAATATTGTGGAATATTAAAAGAAGTGTTGATATAAATCGTGTAATTGAAACTTTTATTGTATCATAAATGTCAGAAATATCTAAATATAAATCAAATGTTTTACAATAAAAGATATAAATGTTGCAATAATCTCATTCTTCAAGATTGCAGTTTTTTGACATTAGTGATAATTATTAACATATTTATCATTAATTTTATATTTTTTATCTTATTAATTTCCATTAGTATTATTATAACAATTATTATAAATCATTTATAAAGCATTTTTAAAATATCGCAAAACAACCACATTAAAAAATGGATGGTACTAGAAACAGCGACAGAAAGCGATTGAGTTATAAATTTATTAGAAAACAATGGTATACATAAGGTAGTAAAACATATAGTGTAAAAAATCAAACCGTCACTGAGAGCAATCAATATGTAAATGGTGCCAGAAAAAATGATACATGAATGCAAGTAAATATAATAAATAACCACTTTTTTCTCCATTTTTTATTTTTGGTCATTTGAACGTGACCATGGGACATCGCTGTTGCTGATTCGTGTTAATTGAGCGTGTCAAGAAACGGAAAGAAGGCCGGATTGAAGAGTTCAACGCTCGCATTTACAAATCCAGCGGAAGGAAGTTAGAGGATGATGGGAATGCTATTTAGGATATGCGGAAATTGGCCTAATCTTAGCTTATAACCGTGCGCATGCTTACCACGAGTCAGGAAACAATTTTGAAAAGTCAATTTTGAGGTGATCGTGATAAAATTAGCAGGTGCGTTGGGCAATCCTGCGCTATTGTGAAATCGTTTTTGCACAAAATGATTGTGGTTTCTTATCGTCTCCATCAGAATCTGATTTGCGTCACACGACTAAATTGAGTTAAATCCGCCGTACTTCTCTTCAGAACAAGACTATACGGCAAGCACAGGATATGTATTATATCCCAAAGTACACGTCTTTTTTGCAAGTTTTTAAGTGGCTATTTTATAATTTGACAGAATTTAAGGAGTGTTAACTTCCTGTCTAATTAATATGTCTGATTTTAGTCTCAAAATTCAGGCTGTCTTTAGACATGATATGTTTATGGATATTTTCTGATTCATTCAGACCATGATGGGGGATGTCCGGAACGTTTGCTTTATAAATTTAAAGAATGCTTACCGGTACTCCCGTATAAGTTTTAAATCGATAGAAAACTTCAAATGGTTCAATTGTTAAGGATATAACATGTCTCCAGCTTATTCACAGGGCGGCAAAAACTCATATTCAGACAAGAAAATTTGACCATGTGACACCCTTACTCTCACAGCTTCACTGGTTTCCAGTTCATAAACACATCACTTTCAAGATCCTAACTCTGACTTTATAAGTGTAAATCCTAAAATATTATTATATAGTATTATGTAATGTATTATTATTATTATTATTATTTTTATTATTATTATTTAATATGTTACTAAAACCTATCTTAAGGGGAACTTAGACAATGAATGGAGAAATTAGACAATTTTTCAGGAAATAACACGTCTCCAGCTTATTCAGAACAGAAAAATTGACCATGTCAAACCCTTACTCTCACTGCTTCGCTGGTTACCAGTTCATAAACGCATCACTTTCAACATTCTAACTCTGACTTATAAGTGTCTATATAAATCCTAAAATATTATATAATATACTGTATTATTATTATTATTATTAATATTATTATTAATATTATTATTAATATTATTATTATTATTATTATTATTATTATTTATTCCTATAACTCCCTTTACAAGAATAACAGTTACAGCAAAGCGGATTCAAAGATGCTCTCACATTGCGGTAGTTATTATTATCATCATCATCATTACCCGTCAATATTATAATCATTGTTATAGTTTGCATCATTTCCATCTTTTTCTTTGTATCTTCCTGTACATATTCTTTTTCTTATTCATTCATTTCTTTATTATTCTTCCTTATTTTCTCCTTTTTCTTCCCCTCAACTTTTATTTATTTATTTTTTGTCTATTCTTTCTCATCTTCTAGTTTTTTCTTATTTCACTCCTATTTTCCAGGTATACATATATATATATATATATTTTCTTACTTTGGTAGGAGCTTGTGGCGCAGCATGTAAGGTGTTGGACTTCTGATTGTGAGATCGGGAGTTCGAGACAAGCGCTCGTCGCATTGTTTGTGTTCTTGGGCAAGGCACTTTACTTAACTTTACCTCTCTCCACCCAGGAGTATAAATGGGTACCTGGTAGGATGGTATGGCATTGAATGTATGGGTCGTGCACGTTCAAGCAGCAATGACCAGGGATACTCCCCAGGGAGCAGAGAAAGTTGCACAATGTGCGGATTTGCCAATTCAGTATCCAGTGACCAGGGAAATAATGATGCTGGCGCCTTGTATAATCACTTGTAAAAATCTGCAGATTGTGAAAGGCGCTATATAAATTATGGTTCTATAAAAAAAGGGAAAAAAACTCCTTTATATTTCTTCTGCATCATACTTGTTTTTTCTCATTTCCATTTGTATTTCTTTTTGTTCTTTTTCTAATTTCTCATTTTCATCATCTTGCTCTTCTTTTTCTTATTTCTCTTCATTTTATATTTTCTGCATTTTTACTACTTTCTTCTCTTGTTGTTTTCTTCTTTTTCTTATTTATTTCTGCTTGATTTTCTTAATTTCTCATTTTCTTGATCTTCATTATTTCTTCTCTTTCAATTTTTTTCTCTTCTTTTTTTTTCTTTACCTTGTGTCTTCTTTCTCATTTATGTTCCCTCATTTCTGTTCATTTACTTTTTCATCCATAATTCTTCTCAATTACTGCTCCCTTCTCAGTCCTTTGTTTTTATTCCTTAATTCTCTTCTTTTTCCACTTCCCTTTTTTCACATTCATTACTGCACATTATAATATTCTTCCAACTCATTTCTCATTCCTCTTAATTTCTTTTTATCCATAATTCTTCTCAATTACTGCTCCCTCCTCAGTCCTTTGTTTTTATTCCTTAATTCTCTTCTTTTTCCACTTCCCTTTTTTCACATTCATTACTGCACATTATAATATTCTTCCAACTCATTTCTCTTTCCTCTTAATTTCTTTTTATCCATAATTCTTCTCAATTACTGCTCCCTCCTCAGTCCTTTGTTTTTATTCCTTAATTCTCTTCTTTTTCCACTTCCCTTTTTCACATTCATTACCGCACATTATAATATTCTTCCAACTCATTTCTCATTCCTCTTAATTTCTTTTCATCCATAATTCTTCTCAATTACTGCTCCCTCCTCAGTCCTTTGTTTTTATTCCTTAATTTTTTTCTTTTTCCACTTCCCTTTTTTCACATTCATTACTGCACATTATAATATTCTTCCAACTCATTTCTCATTCCTCTTAATTTCTTTTCATCCATAATTCTTCTCAATTACTGCTCCCTCCACAGTCCTTTGTTTTTATTCCTTAATTTTCTTCTTTTTCCACTTCTTTTTTTCATGTTTATTACTGCACATTATAATATTATTCCAACTCATTTTTCTTTCCTCTTAATTTCTTTTCATCCATAATTCTTCTCATATACGACTCCCTTCTCAGTTCTTTCTTTAAATTTCTTTCCTCACTCCTTCCTTTTATGTTTTCCTCAATTCTTTCTGCTCATTTTCATTAAATTTTCTTCAATTTTTTTTGTTCTTTCTTTTTATGTATACAGTATTATTTTCTGTGTTCCTTCATCATTTCTTCCTCCTGTTCATTTTTTTCTTTTCCTCTTTTTATTTATTTTCTTTTATTTGTCTTCTATTAATTTTTTTGTTCTTTCTTTTTATGTATACAGTATTATTTTCTGTGTTCCTTCATCATTTCTTCCTCCTGTTCATTTTTTTCTTTTCCTCTTTTTATTTATTTTCTTTTATTTGTCTTCTATCTTTTCAATTCGTCCTGTATTTTTATTTTCTGAATGTTCCTCTTTTCTTTCATCCTTTTCTTTTCTTCTACATTATTTCTTACAGATTACCATATAGGCCTACCAGTGGCAGTATTTCATCTTTCATCTTGTGTTGTCCTCATCTTATAAATTTTCTTGTTTTTGCTCCTTCGTTCTCTATCTATATTTTATTGTTCTTACACATTTCTTCTTAATTTATGCGTACTTATTTATTTTCGTCTTTATCCTCTTCTTTTAATCTTTAATTAATCTTCGTCATCATTTTCGACCTCCTTTTTAGCATTTAAAATGAGGTTGCTTGTGTCGTCCCTTTTTTGTTGGTAAGTTTGTAAGTAGAACTCAGTTGTATAACAAAGGCCTATACTGCATCAAATCAAAAAGTTTAATATGCGCTCTAACAACCCTACACCTTTACAAATTGGGTGAAAGTTTCATATTGAAATAAGCCTACCATGTCATAAGAGAATGCAGCGTTGTGTAGGTGAGTGTGTAAACCCCCATGTTTTTCTACGACGTTTATATTGCAGTAGTTCTTCAACTGAAAGTCAAATATCATTTACAATGTATACATACATAATAATCATAATAATGTATAATCAGAAACACTATATTATTTTAATAGGCCTAAACTGTCAGAATTGTTTTTACTCATAATTTCATAACATCATAATTCTTAATATTTACATGACAATTTGTTGGGGGAAATATTATACAGGACGGCCTAAAATACATAGAGGGAGGGCCGCTGCCTAATTTACACTGGAGAGGACATTAATGTATGAGGTGGTACCAGTCACTACGGCCTATCAGAGGGATAGTATCCTTCAGATGGGAATACTCGTCCGAAAATCTGTTTTCATCTTGTGACGTACTGCCGAAGAGTTACCGCTACCGGAAACAGTCGAATATTTCCGATTAAAGCCAACTTTACAAGGTTTGACTAAAACCATTAAATCATAATTAATGAGGCAATTTTTCGATTTTTTATTTTCGTTTTCATAGGCTTATGACATCAATTATAATATTACATTTCCCCACAAACATTATGTACCGCTAGGCCTACTGTACCATGTTCTACCACAATGGAAATAAGTTTGACTATTGAGTTACTTTATTGTGTTTTTATTCTTGAAATTGTTTATGCTGTATATGAATTTCGAATAAAATGAATGAATTCTTAAATCTTTAATATAGAAATTATTAGACATCATTACTGGTATAATCATGGATTTTATCGATTTCTGTTTCGCTAGCCAACTACAAACAGAGGTAACGAGACAATGTTGAAGTGGGCATAGCTTTACAGAGGCATCATAGATCATAAATGTTAAATTGTTGGTAGTCATACACATAAAAGTAATGAAGAACTCAATGAAATAGCCACTGAACGCATTCGTTGATCATTTTTATAATTGTAGAACTAGTATTTTGTGTGCATCCGGACCAAACTTACGTGACCCTACCCTAATCGGAGAGACATCCGAAATGTAAATATTATTTAGCATTGAGAGAAAGTGCGTAGCTTAATCAATTACTTGTTTCAATAACCCTAATACACAAGAGATAATTACTGCTAGACGTAACATTTACGTATAGGAAATGAAAATTGTATTGCGAAACAAATCCCGTCTCGAGAGAGGAGAAAGTGCAGAAGGTAAACGCACACACAACATAGAGGCGAAAGAAAAACATATAATGTCTCATGTTAGAGTGGCGTGCGGATACTAATCGCAGCTTAATAAAACAAACTTCCGTTTACCCTTCTCTCATTGACATCCGTCTGCCCTCATCTCGTTCAGTCGGTTGTTAACATCAAGATGTCGTACAGCCAGACGATGACAGTGCGAAAAAGTGCATTCAACTTGATATTTTGATTTTTAACATCTCTTTGGTCAATCCAGTCCAACTGAGAACTTCATCTCCGACTGCCGGTTTTCAACGAACGGGTCCCGGAATCGCAGCAGTTGTATAATTTATTTCGTCTTTTTCTGACTTGGTTTCCTAAACTAATGATGTAGTTCCCCTGTTTATGTAAACAGACAACTTCCATGCGTGGGCTATCCGTACCCACTCGTCTGCACGTATTATGTAATATGATGATTATAGGTAATTATTTAATCTGCGTGTTAGGCAGCATAGTCTTGCGTCGTGCAATGTCTATAATACGTAAACATGAAAACGCATGCCTATTTATACATTTTGAAGAATAGAAATACATATATATATATATATATTATATATATATAATATACATTATGCATATATCATATACTGTATGCTTGTAATGTGTCTGTTGAGTAGGACTACAATGCATGAAAGGCGTATCTAATTGAGAAACGAAATAGTATACCAGTTGAACGCTATCTCTGTTAGAGCAACCCAACACTTATTTTAAAGGGGGTTAAAAGGAATTTACAATATGTTATGGTTTAGGGTGATAAAAGCTGAGCATTTCAACAAATGTAATTGAAGTTATGTTAAATCTACTCCAATTTATCAATATTAACTGCCTGAAAGAACTCCTGAAAGTTTACACCGGTACCTACCTTGTAAACGTTGTACTGTACTTTGTAAATCATCGTGACGTCATGAAGCACATGACTAATAAGAATTTACTGCTAAAAGTTGGTTTTTAAAAGTATTGTTTCCCGTTCTTTACATTGAGGAATGCGTTATGCTTGGTAAAACGTGTCCGGAGTCAAATGTTTGTTGCCTAAATCATGGAGAACTTTAAATTTACGAGCGCTTTTCCTCACGGCAGGTGTTAAGAAAGTTCGCTGGCGTCACAGAGGAAACCATCAACCATGTGTAGGTTGATATGAGACGTAAGGTGAACCGCATTCCTTTTTATAATGTGCGCCTAACCACGATCATGTCATAGTATATCAGAGCATAAATTACATTAAATTAATGATTTGTGTTTGATCAGAGTGTGATATGCTTTTATAATTCAATTTGAGTATTTTAATACATTATTTGAAGTAATTGAATATTATTATGTTCACCACATAATTAAAAAATTTGAACTATAAGGCCTATTATTTTGTACTGTAAATATCTAGCGCTACTATCAATGTTCTAGCGCTGAAGTGATGTTTGTGTCACCATGACGCCTCATCAAGCATCGTTACAGGCATCGAACAACGGGGAAAAAATACTGACTTTTGAAAGGATTGTACCCGCGTCATTTGGATACTAAAATGGGCACTTTACCTACATATAAAATGATTAACATTTAAAAAAAAGGCCTTAGGTCTAAACATACGCCATATAATACGTTAATAATTTAAACAGGCATATATCCTATCAAAATCCATATATACCTATTTTTTTGGTCATCAATGAAAAAAATAAATAAACACCTCGAGGTTGAACGACTGACAAAACAATGTTAATTTTGGTCATTAACCGGTCTGACGCGTTACAAACCTGAATACACGTACGTTAAACGCACGTATCCACACCCACGATCTATCAACCCTATAATTGGAGTCATGGACGCATTCTCTGAAGCGGTTCGCTCTGTTATATTTTACGTGATTTGTCAGATGAGTCACCGATTACAAGACAGATTTTTCGGAGTAAAAATTTGGAAAATTAAGTTTAGGGAAAATGAGACACTTGTAACGACTTGTGATTAATGGGGAAGTTTATAAATTGATGTTGCCACCCATTAGGCTGTGCGATGACAGCATCCCCGATTTCACTTTATTGACTCGAAGTAAAAAAGGAGGAAATGATTCCAATTTTTTCCAATGATACTATTTGCTTTCAATTGACTTTGTTGACTGTCCATAAAGAAGCGGCTCATCTTTAGCGTTGTGACAACATGGGCCTATGCCTACGACGCGGTGGTATACGAGGCGATAGCAAGCGATCCGGCTGGTCCGGTGTAGGCCGAACCATTATTTCACCAATCAATATTGTATGCCAAAATTGTCCTTTTGAAGCAACAGTCCTTTAAAAAGTATAATATTCATTTGAATTAATTAAATTGAAACATTTTCTCATGCACCTCAGCCCCAACCATAGTGGGACTGATGGGAAATTTCAGGTGGACATAGGCCTAGGCTTATGTATTATGTATAGGCCTATTCCTCTTTGATATGAGAGAGTGAGAATTGGACGGGAGGGGACGAAGTCTCAAAGCAGTTACAAGGCCTATAAACAACAACATTGTATAATATCAATATATCTTCTACCATTTCGCAATAAATACACTGCATTTTTCACACAAAATGATCTACGAATTGCGTAATTTATAATAATACTAACTTCTCTAAGTTCAGTTAGCATTCTCAAACCTATAGGTGCTTGCCCAATCATAACATGTTCCATTTTGTTCTGGAGTAAAAACTGAAAGAATAATTCCCAGATAGGACATCTTTTCGGAAGTGGAAAACAACATTTCGGTGTAAACTGCTGGGAGACAAAACTGTGGGCACTCCGTCGGAAAATATTGCAGAGAACCGTCCTTTTACAGTCTCGGGTTGCCATTTCTGGGCATCTATTTAGTGCCTTTAAAAAATCTCATCTCAGTGTGGATCCCCCTTAAAACTTGCCTCATATGGGGGAGAGGAGGTGGGGAATTCTTAGTTGGGACGATTAATAAGCTGCTTTCTACGGGCCTGTGGTGCAGCTTGAATCGACAAATACAATTCCACTCAAGTTGCGTGCATTTGCGATACAACTACTGAAATTTGCTGAGTAAAATTCGCTCAGATAAAGATCACCTCACATAATATCACCTGATTTTTCCAGCTAGCCACCCCAGCCACTTTTCTTAATCGTTGACTGATTCCACCCCGCCCATCCACGTAACTCTTCGCCGTCACCTCCCCCTCCCCCGTCAATTGTCAATATGCCTACTGTTCTGGACCCAGTGACAGAGCAATGATCCAGTTGCCTTAGGCAGAGCCAGGTCCTTGTACCGGTATGTGTTCTAATGTTTTAGATTAGATTATCATATGACTGACAGTAGGCCGGCCCCCTGTATAATATTAGTCCAGTGTTGTAAGCGCCACATTCGTCCTTATGTTAGCGTGTACATCAGATCATTTTGAGTCACCGATGTCATTATACTATTGGGCGTTCATTCGCACTACTGGAAGTAACAACTTTATGATCAGAAATCTCCAAAGATCGTGACTTTTGATATTGACGCAAATCATCTAAACCACAGTAATTATGAACAAATTACCGGTGTTCTGTTCCGCTGATGACAATGAACAACATAAAATAATTATCTTAATACCTTGAGTGACAACACTGATGGATGACGAAGAGGCCCCAACAGCTGCGGGGTTTGCGGTTTTCATAGAGGAAGGGACGATTTCTAGTTTCTATTTTAAAACCCTCATCGGGATTCAGAAAAAAATGGCACAGTGTACCTCGCGATCGATCGACATTAATGTCTTTAAACTAAATGTCATGTGGTGATAGGATCGGCTCTACCAACTGCGTTAGGCATAGCTGGTCAACTCCTTCAAATAGACAGGATCTCCCAAACACTTTTCTATATAGGAAGTGGGGTCACCACATAAAGAGATAAGCTATAAACCGTCTTGTAGTAAACACATTTTAAACAATAAGAAGAGAAATACAGTGTGTATAAACATTTCCCCAACTGAATTCGACCTCGGTCAGAGGTGGCGCCATGATTTTCCCGACGGAGTGTGGAGGCCAATGTGGGGACCAGTGGGCGTGGTCACATCAGTTGTCTTTTCCGCTGGGAAGTGGTCCATGGGGCGAATCCCCCTGAAACTATGCTAATTTAGAGCTTTTTAAGGCATAGGCCTATTTATCGAGTTTTTAAATATGTAAACAAGAAACCTACATCTTTCTTCGGCCCCAACGGTGCATACGGTACGCCCTATAAATGTGAAGTACAAGGATGAATTGTAAAAAAAGTCGGGATTCAAACTAGGGTTCGTTACAGCTATGACGCTTTATACTGGCGCTTTCAGCTGTATACTGATTCAGCATTTACCGTACCGGTACCCCGTGTAGGCTTACACACGTGAAACAGGCATCGATGTGATACACCCTCTTCGCATTATAACAACACAAAAATTCTATAATAAATTTTGTTTTATTATGGAAAATATTACTCTTTTTGATAAACGGACGTTAAAATTTTTTTTTCCTGTAGGGGTGGATCAATTTTCGACTTAGTTGGTATAGGACCCATATGGGACAATACTTAAAGGTCTGTTTTTTGAAATAGTCTATTTGTTTTAACCATAAATGAATAATATTGGAATAATAGACCTAATATTACTTTGTTAACGTGATATGTTTCCTTGTAATTGTAACCATCAAATTTAATTTTAAATAAGTTGTAAATTTTTACAATCAAGGGTCATAGTGGAAAGGAAACGCAAACAAAACATAAGCAATTTCCGAAATAGGCCTATTGACTTTACAAAAATTGTATTTGAATATCATAGTTTGCATAATGTGTGAAAATGATGACAGATAAAAC